>NC_046370.1:27177176-27240486 GCF_011125445.2 Fundulus heteroclitus
TATTCCAAAAATATCTTCATTGAGAGCAAAATGAAACCAAAGTCAAAT
Organism: Fundulus heteroclitus; assembly: GCF_011125445.2. Lineage (NCBI taxonomy): Eukaryota > Metazoa > Chordata > Actinopteri > Cyprinodontiformes > Fundulidae > Fundulus > Fundulus heteroclitus. The sequence goes on from NC_046370.1 coordinate 27,177,225, forward strand.
TAATCTGTCTGTGTTCACAAACGTGCGATTAACACTGATTATGATTTTTTGGTTCAACTTCATCGGCCAACCCGGGCCTGATTACTGCTTTGACCAGCAGAATTAAGGATTCCCTTGAATAGAACCGGTCTGATACCGTGGAGTAGGCTAAACACTCTCAGAAGCAAACACATCACACCCCTCTCTAAGGAAAGTCCAAAATAGACGATGAACAAACTCTTCCACCTCTATAATCTGTAAAGGGCTTCAAGGTTACTAAGGTTTTACGACTCAAGGGAACCTCGCTGAGAGTTTTTTTTTCTACAAGCATAGAACAGTGGTGAATTTTCCCCAGAAGTGGCTGGCCCACCAAAATGACTCCATGAGCACATAGGTCACAACAGAACCCAGACTATCATTTTTTCAGTAAAATACAGTATATGGATAATTCTGAAGTGTTTGGGCAAAGTATTCAGTGGACTGATAAGATAAAAGTGGACTTTTTTGGATGGTGTGTGTACTGTCACATCTTATGATGTTGGCTTTTCCGGAAACGATCAAGAAACAAGAAAGGAAATTGAGTTGCATAGGCCAAAGTCAGTTTGTCACTCATCGCAAACGCTTGGCTCCGTACTTTCCAGCATAACAGGTCATGCCAAGGCAGGCAAGTTCAATTATTTTGCTTTCACGCAGGGCCCGGTAAGATTCCATAGCTTAATGTTTCCTTCATAAATGAACGCAGCAATTGAAGACTATTTTTAATATTTACTCAGGATAGCTTTGGCTGAAATTTGCTGTGCTGAAACGTTTGATTGTACTGTATGTGAGCATGGCTTAAAGACTTGAATCGCTGAAATAAATGAACTTTTAAGTGATATTCTCATTTAGTCAGATAAATCTGTATGTGATTGCGTGGACCTTTTAGATAACAACTATATTATTTGGAGTTAGGCTAAGGAATTTTCCAAAAAGGTAACCACAAAGATTTAAACCTTTCTCATTATTGTTTTCCAGGAAAACTGCACCCTGAAATAGTTTTAGTGATACAGCGCACAGTGTGACCTGATGTGGCACCTACTTATGGAGAAAAAGAAAAAAAATGCTGCCGCTCTCCGCTCTCTCACGAAAAGGATGAGTAATGCCCGAGGATCCAAAATCAAACATGTTTTGTCTGCAGCTCACTCACAGTTTACACCTCAGCACACCTCAGCACACTTCAACGCGGAGTGAGTTATGATGCACGGGCACGCCTGTGGGCGCGGGACACCGACGGGCCTGAAAGACGAGGGCCAGAAAAGAAAGAGAAAATACAGTTTGGGAATTTCACATGACAGAGACTAGAAACGGAGAGGAGAGGAGTATGGGACAGGGACGAGGAAAAAAGGAGGGGGCAATACATGAGGGGCAAGTGAGTGAAGAGAGGATGAATGGAAGAAGGATGGAGGAGGGGAGTTGCTTCCTGTCGCCATTCCTGCCTGCCCACATAGACAGGCGAGGAAAAGAGCGGCAGAACCAGAGGAGGCTTGGGGGCGGACTGCAGGCCACATGACATTCCCTCTCTGGGTCCGTCGTTCCTCCGCACTGAGTGATGTGCTCCCTCCCTTCTTCCCTTCCTTGTTCCCTCCCCCTCTCCCTCCCTTCTCCTGCCCTTCAAAGCTTCGACATGTCATCTTCCACCACAAAAACAGAGGTGGGAAGACTTGCTGGCGCTACCGCTGCTCAGGGTGTCTGGCACTAAAGCATGACTGCAAATACAGCATGGAGAGGAGGAGGAGTAGGAGGAGTGAAGAAAAGGAGAGAGAGAGAGAGAGAGAGAGAGAGAGAGAGAGAGAGAGAGAGAGAGAGAGAGACGTGAAGGAGGAAGAAGATGGGAGACAGAAAAGTCACAAGAGAGAGACAGAGACTGGAGTAGCAAGCAGGACGGCATACATTAAAGAAGATTCATAAAGCCCCGGGCGTCAGCGTTCGTGTGTGTGTAAAGAAGCAGTTATTAAGGTGGAGAGACAAAGATCTTTTGTCTTTTTTAAGGTGACACTGCAGCAACCACACTGGGTTTCTGCTCTGTTCATCCAGCTCACACACAAACCAGCTTGAAGCGGCTAGTTGAAAAATGTTGGGGGAAAGCCTTCTAGATGCAGAGCAGAGATGTTTTCCTCGCTGTGTGGCTCGTTCCCCCCAAACACAACCACAGGAACACAATGATACCTATAGAGCCCAAGCAAATGGCATAACTCCTAACCAAAGCTAATGTTAAATGTATGGGAACCTCAGGCATGTAATTGAATTTATCTTTCCTAATTCATATATAATTTTCTCCAGGGCGCTGTCATATGTTCTGTGACTCTAACTATGCACTTGCGGACGGACTCTGCGAGTAAACTCTTCTAGGCCAACTGTTTGCAGCCTGGATACCGCAAAATTTGCAGATTGATTTAAAGAGCAATTATGCACTTGGCTTTTGAACCTCTGAGGCTTTGGGAATGAAATGGTGATTGGCTCCTGGACAAAGTAAGCATATCTGACCAAAAGGAGGCCTCGCCATGAGGAGAGAGTGCTGGAACAGCCACAAGAGCCCGGCAAACAAGAGTGTTGTTAACAGGGATGAGAACGGCCCTCTGGAGACCCTATGGGGACTGATCCAACAGCCAACCAATGAGCACTGTAGAGTGGCTAGTAAATACCAAACACAATCATAGAGATACAGAGGTGTCTAATATACAGCGTGAATGATCCAGACATCAAGTGAAGAAAAATTTAACAATTTAAGAATTACTGTGATAATACCAAGGCTAATTTATTCCACCCCTTTCCACAGAAGCTCAATATGAACATGCCTGATGTTTAGCACTGTTGTAGTGTTGCCTTACAGCAAGAAGGCTTATTCCTGTTTTCGCTGCTGCATTCGGTATGTGTGTGTGGTGTGGTGTTCCAGACTCTCTGGATTTGATCTTAATTCTCTTTACTGTGACATCTCTCTGTTATTCTAACACATAAACACATTTGAAACATATATTTTATGTTGCTGTACTTCACATTTGGGAACGCTTTGGGTTTCACACACATTACCCCATTGAGACAGTGTTTTGCCCACAGCTAAAATCAAATAGATTAAAAACTGATCTAAAAGCAGCAAATCATGAAAGTCTCATAACAATTAATATGACTTCAATTGAACAAAAAAATTAACAATTTAATGTGATTTAATGAATATAAGCCCTCTCTCTTCAAATACATTGTTAGTTAATGACTTGATTTGTGATCATCAGATTTATTTATTTTCTCTCACTGAAACCTGGCTGTGGCAGGAGGACTACGTTAGTATACGTTAGTCATTTTCATATTCTCAGAAACACAGCATGTGGAGGAGGAGTAGTAACCATATTTCAGTCTGATTTATTAATTAGTTCAAGGCCAATTATTAGTTACAATTCTTTTGAACACTAACCCTTAATTTCCTTCATCCAAATTGCAAAGCACTAAAACCACTTGTATTTGTTGTTTTGTATCTTCCACCAGGCCCTTACTCTCAGTTTTTAGATCCATTCTCAGACTCCTTTTCAGATTTAGTGTTAAATACTGACAAGGTCGTCTTCACTGGGGGGGGGGGGGGGGGGGGGGGGGGGGTTAAAATTCATGTTGACATGAATGTGATAGCCTTAATGTGGTCCTCAATGCTGTGTTGCTAAAAATCTGCACAGACGTATGCATTCTTGCCTTCCATACTTGGACATATGCTGAAATATGGCATTGATTGCAAATAAATAATAGTATTTCCTTACAACCCTGTCCTATCTGACCAATTTTCTGTCATGGTTTAATAGGCAAAGAACTCAAAATGGAATGTAAAACGAAAAGGAAGATGTTTAATGATGAAAAGGTGCACAGGCAGGGGCACAACACCAGAAACAGGCAGACCAAGCATAGCAAACTGGAGGAACCAGTGATAAAATGTGAACTGGGACTGCTTAAATACTTGGAAGATATAGGGAGAGAGAAAGCATGAGAAACAGGTGGGAGTTAACCAGATGATTAGCATTACACAGGTGAAGAACAGGAAGGCAATTAACTAAAGTGCTGAAGGAGAGGAGAAAGTTAGACGGGGAGGAAACACAGAAATCTAACAGAAACAGAATACAAACTAGAGACATAATAAAGTATAAGTAACTAAAGACAACATGATCCAAACACAAAATCAAAATACAATAACCCAAGGATATGACATTTTAAATAACCTTTGAGTTGTTATTCCCTTCAAATCATTCAATATTCACACAATTGCAATGAAATACAAAAAGAAACATCCCACCCAAAATAAGATAAAACAAGAAAAAAGTAAGAAAAACAAAAAATTCCCTCTATGGAAGTTATTCTGTTTGTACATGCTCCGACTGTACAGATTGCGCTTCCAGTGCAGATTGGGTAGTGAAGACAACGTAGCCCCCTTTAAAAAAGGAAATTATTCATAGGAAGTTGGCTCCCTGGTTTAATCCAGAGCTGTGTACTTTGAATCACAATGTTTGGAAATTGGACATAAAACAGTGCTCTACACATCTAGAGGATGTAGGATCCTCTAGCAACATCTAGAGAATCATACTTAATCTGGAAAAAATTGTCTACTGTTGTATAAAAAACCTTGCATAATCATAGTTCTTTTGATCCATCCATTCCCTCAGTCCTTGGACTATTTTGGTTCAATTGAGCTTTCTCAATTATCTGTCATTATTAGTGTTAGCTTCATCTAAACCTTCAACTTGTATGTTAGACCCAATCTCAACCAAATTATTTAAGGACATGTACCCTTTGATCCATGTCCCCATTTTAGATATGGCTTATCTACCCTTAGTAAACAGATATGTACCACATGCTTTTAACGTAGCAGTTATAAAAGCTTTATTTAACAAACCTTTCTTGAAAGTTATTAATGATATTATCAAGGCCTCAGATAATTGCCTTGTGACTGTCCTTGTCCTGTTAGATAGCAGTGCAGTATTTACCACAGGCGATCACCATATTCTCTTTGAAGATTAGACCATCCTGTAGTGATTAAGGATAGGTTTAAATATATCTGTCGAACAGATTCCAGTTTGTTCATGTAAATGAGAACCCTTTAAACTCTAGGTCACCTTGTGGAGTACCACAGGGTTCAGTCTTTGGGCCAATTCCTCTTTACTATATATATATTAATATATAATATTATATATATATAATATATATAATATATATATATATATATATATATAATAGAGAGAGAGAGAGAGAGAGAAGCAGAGAGAGAGAGAGAGGCGACGAGAGAGAGAGCGAGAGAGCAAGAGAGAGGAGAGAAGAGAGAGAGAGAGAGAGAAGATGCTTCTGATTGGTAAAATGATAAATCAGCCTGGTATTACTTTCTACAGACACGTCTTGATGACATAAAAACAGGATGACTTTTTAAAAGTTATGCTTGTAAAGTCAGATAAAACAGAGGTTGCCATCTTTGGACCAGAGTCTTTGACAGAAACAGCTTCATAAATCACTTAATCTGGATGGCATTAAATTGCCCTCCAGTAATAGAGTACAAAGCCATGGTGTTATTTTCAACCAATACATTTCATTTAAATCCCATATTAAAACAGGTTTCCAGTGTTTCCTTTTTCACATCTGGTATATTGCCAAAATCAGAAATATTCTGTCCAAGACTGACGGTGAAAAACTAGTCCATGCATTTGTAACTTCAAGCCTGGACTATTCTAATTCTTTACTATCAGAAAGTCCACAAATTGCAATTCAAAGCCTTTAGCTGATCCAAAGTGCTGCAACAAGAGGGATCATATTTCTCCTATTTTAGCTTCCCTTTATTGGCTTTCTGTTAAATCAGGAATAGATTTTGAATTTCTCCTTCTCACATATAAAACCCTTTAATAATCAAGCTCTATCATATATCAGAGATTACCCCATATGTTCCTAACAGAGCACTTCGCTCTCAGACTGCAGGTCTGCTGGTGGTTCCTAGAGTCTCTAAAAGTAAAATGGGAGGCAGATCCACTAGTCATCAGACTAGGGAGTTGGTGGAACCAACTCCCAGTTTTTGTCCCTGATAGTTTCTGATATTTCCGCTGTACTGCCAGCAGACGGCACAACAGTGTATATGTCTGCTGATCGCGCCTGGTGCAAAATTCACTGTCAAGATGAACATTTGGCACATGTTGTTTTATTTGACAATAAATATGTGTTTTTCTGTGTTTACTTTTTATGGTGAAAATACATGACCAAGCACTTTTAAAACTTTCCTTTTGATAAAAACGTGTAGATAGAGTGGCTTAGATTATCCTGAGCTGTCTCTGCCGTTATGCTGCTGGAGGACATAAACACCTATTTCCCCCACTCTGCTACTATTCTCCAGTTTTGCATTTGTTGTTATTCCAATTTTTTACTTTAAGTTCTGGGTTTTTATCTCTGAACAACTTACAGCTGGCCTTGGCTGAGTCTTACATTGTCTCTGTCCTAGACATAGCAATTAGGTGAGCCTTTACTGTAACTGTCTGTGCTCCCTTTCATCTTCTAAACCTGAAAACTGGCTCAGAACCCAGAATCTGATTAACTGTGTTTCTTTCCTATACATAGCCGCCTAACCTGCCAGCTAACCTGCCTTCTCCAACATAGAGTGTCTTTTTGTATGTATACTCTGTCATCTCTAACCCTCAGTAGGTCAAGGCAGATAGCCGTTCACACTGAGTCTGGTTCTGGTAGAGGTTTCTTCCTCTTAAAGGGGAGTTTTCCTCTCCACTGTTACTACATGCATGTTAAGTATGAGGGATTGCTGGAAAGACAGCAACACAGTTTAAGTAACTGTCCACTGTCACCACATGCTCTTTCAGGAGAAGTGAATCCTGCAAGTCAATGACTCGATGCAATCTGCTAGGTTTCCTTAGATAGAAAACTTTTTACCAGTCTATGTGTATGATTGGATTGAATTGACTTTGTAAAATACCTTGAGATGACATGTGTTATGAACTGAAATGAATTGCTCACATTATTCCACAGTTACCATAATTGCAAGTTTCCTATTTATAAATAGAATACATGTATAGATCCATATTAGAATTAGGATGAGTAAAATTTCTGTTTTCTGGACACTTCAGTACATCACCTTATTAAAACTATACATTGTTGTGTATTTTGTTAGGATTTTATGTGATATGTCACACAAAGCAGTACATAATTCTTAAGTGGAACTAAAAAAGCAAAACTGTTTTAATTTCCAAATAAAATTTTTAAAACATGCATTGTGTTATTGAGCTGCCTTCAGGGAAAAGTTGGTAGGTGTAAAGAGAAGATTTTGTCCTTTATCTTTCCATGCATTTTCTGATTTAAAAAAATAAGGTTCCACAGTGCAATGCTCTGATTTTGCTTAATGGTAAATGATCTAAATTTCTTTAGCATGTTTCTAGTCATATTGACCACCCAAAATGTTTTTATACCCTATCTGAAAACGTTTAATACCATATCTCATGTTACGATGTTCTCAGGGGGATTCCCATTGTGTGCGCACAGTCACTCCTGCCTCCTCGATCATTTGTACAACGCCAATGATTCCCTAATCATGTTGGTTTGTGGCAACTGATATCATCTGCCAAGTCTGGTGTAACCAAGCTTCTTTGATGCTTTAGGTGTACAGAGACTGGGTGTGTAGATCTTTGACATGGAAATATTTAAGTGTCCTGTAAGTTTGACCATGTCTCCAGTGTTTGACCAGAAATATATCCAACCTTATAAATAGTAAAACAGGAATGTGGAAGTTCCTCTTTTCACTCATTGCAAACACTGCATGTCCATAGCGTCATTGCCTTGTTTGTCCTGTAACTGGTGGGTTGCCGGTTGGATCCCCTGCTCTGACTGTCTCAGTCATTGTGTCCTTGGGCAAGACACTCCACCTGCACTGGGTGTGGTCAGAGGGCCCGGTGGTGCTGATGTATGGCAGCCTTGCTTCTGTCGGCTGCTCCAGGGCAGCTGTGGCTACTAACATAGCTCACCAGAGTCAGGGTGTGAATATGTGTGTGAATGACTGACTGTAGTATAAAGAGCTTTAGGGTCATTGGACTTGAGAAAGCGCTATTGAAATACAACCCACTTACCATTATATGAGACAGACCAAAACAAACTAGTGCATAATTAGGAAAGTAGAAGAAAAACAATACATGGTTTTCAATGCTTTTACACTTGAATCACAAAAGTGCGGCATGCATTTTTACTAAGCCTCACAGAGTCCACACTTTTTGAACCAACTTTCTTGTGGGGTATATCACTACCAGCTTTACACATCTATAGACAAAGGTACACAGATCAATAGCATCTGCGCACACCAATTTTCAGATATTGTCTCAGATTCTCAATTGGATTAAAGTCTAGACTTTGACTGGGCCATTCTGGCATGTTAATTTTTTTTATCTAGATCATTCTAAAGCATTGTGGCTCTGGCTGTAGTCCTCTGCCCAGTTGGAAGATAAACCTTGGCCTCAGTATCTAGCTGTTTGGGATCCGTTATCATCCAGCTATCCACATTCCCATCACTTCTAACCAGCTTTCATGTAACTGCTGATGTAAAACGCATTCCTACAACATAATTCTGCCACTACCATAGGTAACTGTAAAGATGGTGTGTTCAGGGTTATGTGCTGTGTTAGTTTTCCACATCACATAGGTTGTTGGTCAACTCTGACCATGGCATCTACTTCTACGTGTTTGTTGTGTTACCTGCAAACTGGAAATAAGACTTCTGATGTCTTCTTTCTTCTTGCCAATCTCCCTGAAAGGCCAGATTTGTTAAGGGCAAAACAAGCAGTGGTCCTGTCAACAGATTTTTTTCCCACTGGGGCTGTGGACCTCTGCAGCTCCCCCAGAGTAACCATGGGCCTTTTGGCTGCTGCTCTGATAAATGCTCTCCTTGCCCAGCTGGTCAGTTTAGGTGGACATCTGGGTCTTGGTAGGTTTGCAGTTGCGCTGTAATATTTCCAATTTCAGTTGATGGATCGAACAGAGCTCTGTGAGATATCTAAAGCAATACAAACAAACTACTTCCTTACAGAAGCTGGTATGAAGTTGGCTCCATTTTTGAGGATGTGTCAACTTCTTTGAATTTGAATGACCTAGATTTGTAAACGGCAGCATGCCGATCTTTAATGTCAGTTTCTTTTCAGCGGATGGAACAACGAGACGACAATTAAAATGAAAACAGCTAAGATAACCTGTTGTGTAACTTAGTGGCAGGCCTATTTGGAAGCCATTACATTTTCAAGCCTTGAAAAGAATTTCAAAGTCACGCTTATATAACAGACTTTGAAAAAGAAACAATTTGAGAAGGTGCCATCTTAAACTCCTTTAAGACAAACTAACAACATTCTACAATGAGTGGCTGGGGGAGGCTCTGTTAAAACACTGTTATCAGATCAGATCCCCCCTTATACAGCCATCAAGCATATTCAAGCACCTGCAATTTTTTTCAAGAGAGCGTATAGACAGAGGAACTCTGGGGCTTGTTGCCGTGGCCAGAAAAAATGCAAGACGAGAAGCATCCCTTGGTCCCTGTGGCTGAGCCCATCTCATGACACCAGTCATTCTCATGGATCTGTAGAGACAGAGCAGGCCACAGTACCAGCCTGAAGCCCCCTGTCTGAGCATGCAAGGGCAGACAGCGGTATTTCATCCTCAGAGAGCCTTGGGGAGCCATATTTATGCCTCTCCGTGGAGAAACCACACTAAAGTGCCCCAGGGCAGCAAACGGGAAAAACAACTTGGGGAACTGGCTAGTGAGGAGAAATTCACAAGAAGTGCAAAAGTGAAAATGTCAAACATAATTTATGATCACATTAGAAACAAGGTTGACTCTCACAGCCATGAGGTTTAAGTCGTTCTTAGTCCTTTTTAGGAGTTGTTGTTTGACAGTAGAAATGTAACTGCTGTTCCTAAATGTTGACCTGAATTTATATAGTTAAAGGAACCTAAACTGGATTTATTTAGAAAGAATGACAATCTTACCATTTTGGTCAGTTATACTAGAAAATTAGAAAATGATTAATTTCTTCAGAAGTTTACATACTGTGCACTGGAACTTGTATGGCTTTAAACAATTTGGTAAAGCCCACATGATGATATGGCTTTGTAGGCTTCTGATGAGTTAAAATCCACACTTGAGTTAAAAGGACACCTGTCTGGGAATATTATAGGCCAACAACATGAACACAACATTTCCTTGAGTGGCATCATGCAAAAATCTAACGAAATCAGTCAAGACATTATAGGCATCTTACCACAAGTCTATTTCATACTTGGTGAAAGGCGTTAATATCCCCCAGAACAAAAGCAACAGACTCAAAGGAAGATGCTGGGTTGAAAGGCCACTCAGCAAGGAAGAAGCCATTACTGCTAACACAGCATTAAACACTAATTACAGCTTCCAAATGCACTGAAGGGCAAAGGGCTTGAATTTTGGAGACATGTCCTGTACTTGGCTTTGACATTTTTACAATTGTAACATTTGGATAAAAAAAACATATTTTATGGTGCACGTCACCAGATAGATGATATCACGAGTAATGGACGTTATGTGGAAATATGAACGTAACATCTCCAGATATGAGCCAGAAAGTTAAAGCTTGGGACCAAATTGTTTTTTCAAATGCTAATGACCCTCAGCATACCACCAAATTAATTACAAAGTGACTTAAAGACAACAAAGCCAATATTTTAGATTGACCATCAGATCCAATGACTCCTACAGTTTGAAGGCAACAGCAACAAAGAAATGTAGGTTAATTTTGCCAAAAGTAAAAACAATTTCTTGTTCAACAGTCTTTGACAAATCATCTTGCCATTTCTGATTTTGCCAATCCTACCCAACCTAAAACAGAAAATGTTTTGTTTAGAAAAACAGATTTATGTGTCCATTTAAACTGCGTATGGGAATAAAGCAAAAACCAGAACAAATAATATTCAGTGAAGATCATACTGGTTAGATTTTAAGCTATAGCTAAAACTGCTAAAAATGTGTTCAGAATTTGTCCTTCATGTGGTTTTAGCTAATTTCACATTTCACCACAATCATGTTTTCAACTTCTAATATGGGTTATTTAATGCCCCTCCAACAACAAATAAACACATTTGTTTGAGGTGGCAAAATCTTGCATGCTGGAAAAAATGAACAAAAGCAGGCCACAAACATTAACCACAATTCGCAACATGTGTGACATTGATCAAAACAAAGCAAAACATGCATATTCTTTCATTTTTCTACGTGTCAGTCATGGAGACAAAACAAGTCTAAACAAAGGGGCCATAAAAAAATCGAAAGAGTTGGTGTTTCAGGGCTTTAGTGCTCAGTAAGGTGGTGGTAACATTTTAGCTGAAGCAAGAAATGCTGAAGATGCTATATTTATTTGTTGGGCAACACTGCCACCACCTGAAAACTAGCTGCAACTGAGTACATCTAAGTTAACATTGTAATCTAACATCAAGCAATCCATCAACAAATCACAAAAATTTTTTAGGTGATATTTTGAAAAATAAATTGGCTTATTCTGCAATAGACTGGTGACCTGTCCAGGGTGTACCCCGCCTCGCGCCCATTGACAGCTGGAGATAGGCACCAGCACCCCTCATGACCCCACAAGGGAAAGACGTGTTAGAAGATGGATGGATGGATGGATGGAAGAGGCTTATTTTGTGACACCGCAACAAAAACAGGAAAATGTTTTCACTGTTAGTCAGTAACATATGTATAATTCTCAATTTTTTTATGAAACCAAATTTTTATTTCATTCTGTTTGAAGTTATTGGTTGAATTCTCTTTCAACAAGTTTAATTGTTTTTCTCACCTTGGTTTTTTTCATCTAATGTAATGCACAATAACCCCTTAAACATTTCTATTTGTCACATTACAAGCACAAATTGCAGCATATTTTATAAAAAGTGTAGAAGATGGGCCAACACAATGCAGCACGTCATTCTGGAATAGAGATTCTTCAAGCAATACAACTATTATTTGTCCTCTTCAAACATCTATCCTTAATGAAGTAGTGGCAAGAAGGTACTAATTGTTGGCAATTAAAAATCAAAAGGATAGCATGGCTTTTGCAAAAAGCCATGCAGAAAACACAGCAAGGCAGATGTTAAAAGATCAAACATTTGAAAACATTAAAATGTTTTGTGTGGCAGAAAACTAACTGCACATTACTCTGAACCCTCCTTCCTGCAGCGAAACATGGTGGAGGCGGCATCATGCTGTGGGGATGTTTAACTAGGTTAAGAAACAGAGTCAGAACCAAATACAGGACAGTCCTATAACAAAAGCTGTTAGAAGCAGCGTTAGACTTGAATGTTGGGCGAAGGCTCCCCTTTCAGCAAGGTGATTACCCTAAACACAGTCGGCGCTACAACAGAAAGAACCAAAGCATTGTTATGTTTTGGAAAAGCCCACTTAGAGCTAAATCCAGTTAAGAATTTAGAATTGATGTTCACATAAATTCTTCCTCTAACCTGATTGAACTTAAGCTATTTTTACAAAACAGAAATTAACTATTTCAATCTGTTGATGTGCACAGGTGCTAGCATCAGATGTTTCTTTAAAAAGAAATGTGAAAATTATGCATCTGGTTCTTTCCACTTCACAATTATCCCCCACGTGAAGCCTGCTTCTCTACTATATATTTTTTTATTTTTCAATAAAAAAAATATTGAAAAAGTTTAAGGGGCACTGATATTTTGCGTAAAAATTATCTGGGTAAGTTTAGTGACTTCCTGCCAAAGACACTTATATCCTAAACACAAGTCATGCAGCATTAGTTCTTCGCTCACTAGCCCGTCCTCCTCAGTCTCATCAGCCAGTTACTTTATACAGAATAAAATCGATTAAGACTCTAGAGATAGATATCTGACAACAGTTTACGTCAACAGGTGGCAATGCATCCTCAGCTTCAACATTGGCTGCTTCTGCCACCTTGTGGTCACCTGTAAGAACGCCAGCCTCTCAAATCTGAGCAGAGTGGTTGAGGAGATGATGCGGCCGTGGTAAACAGAGAACATGGTGGCCTTTTTTATACCACATGAACACATTTATGTGAGCAGTCCATGACAGAAAAGGCACTGGTTCCTATTAGTTACAGCCTAGGAAAAAAATCATTCACATATGTTTTATATTTGATCTGCCATGTACAATTTCCCTTTCTGGTGATGATCGGTAAAATACAGTAGACAGTGGGCTGTGTTGCAGCTGTAATATGAGAAAAACCTACAGAGCTGACTCCGTGTCTGCATGTCAAAGGAAAAGGGGAGAAAATATGTATAGAAGTCAAACTATATTTCTAATTTGAAGGAGAAATAGATGATTAAGGATTGGAAGCTAAACATGAATTCAAAGGGGTTTTATTTCAACACCAAAGAAAACTAAATCCAAATTGATAAGGTGCTAAACCCTACTTATAGACTGCAAAGCGCTCTTTCTGCCATCACCAAATGCGCTGATTGCTTATGAGAATTAAAGTCCTTTAATTACTCAAGCAATAATCTGAGAAAAAGTCAGGGTTCCTACATATCTTTCATTTCAAATATCCGTACTTTTTCAGGATCCATCCCTGTCTACACTAAGACGGCCAAAATGTTATGTTCTTGCATAGTACGGAGCTGTTCTCCATTTACAAATGCAGTTTTTGATAAGAAGAACAATTAGCAATAAATTCATCTAGATTTACAGATTTTTTTTATACAAGTACATCTCATAATGGGCACATTCTAGCCTAGATGGGTTACCACAGTCCTTCTCTCATGAATCTTTCCCAACCTCTTCAGCTGGCATTGCTTCAAAATCCTTGCACCGCTGTGCTTATCCATGCACCTTTTTCACACAGTTTTCCTTCCACTCAACTTTCTGTCTATGTGCTTGCATACAGTTACCAGCCAGTTTTTTTTTTTTTTTTTTTGTTTTTTTTGCAATGACCTATTGAGGCTTACCCATCATGTTCAGGCTGCCAATGTGTGTTTGCTGGACAAATCTCAGTAGACAGTCAGGTAGTAGTCTTACCCAAGTTGTGTAGGACATGGCCAGGACTTGACCATAACATAAAAGTTCTTCTTAATCGCTGTATTTTCAATTCAAGAGAATCACTGTGTGGCGGAATGAGTGTAGCAGAGGATGATGTGTCAAAAAGCAATTTAAATGTACATACATATGGCCAGAGACTTATTTAGACTCATTAAGGAAATTCCTAATATAATGAATACATTTTATAAGTTTTAAATTTAGGTCAATTACATGCAGTTTATCTATGTAGCACCAACTCACAACACGTGTTGTCTCGAGGCGCTTTATAATAAGCAACTAAACAAAGATAAAAATTCAAATCAACAATACAGACAGATTCCAATACATTCACTTACATTACAATTGATTCCAGTTATCAAACACTGCAGATAAGATGAGATAAGAAATTCCATTATTGTCCCACAATGGGGAGATTCTGGTTAAGATCAATCTATTATTCTAATTGGTTAAAAAGTGTTCTATGTGTAACCAGTTGGTTTTAGTGGTCTGCACATTATTGTAGTCTTTGTAATTTCCCACTTATGTTGGCCCACAAATGCATCATTGCCCTGTCCCCACCACCCCTTTTGTCGATGTTTTAGGTTTAGTCTACCAGTGGGCCAAGTGGGTCCAGCCCTTGCTGCCACAACCCAGGGTACAATCTCCTTGTGTTACATACAGAAACCCAGCAGACTGCATCAAGTAATTGACTTGCAGCATTCACTCCTCCTTGAACTGTGGACAGTTGCTTCAAACAGCTCATTACTGTGGAAATGCTCACATATTTGATTAGCAACTATTTGATCAAGAATTTACGATAAGAAAGGAAGACTAGATATACACTGCCTGGCCAAATAAAAAAGTGACCACCAAAATAAAGGTTGCATACTGTAATAGTTCATTGGACAGTCTTTAGCTGTGGTTATGACATGCATTCACTGTGGCATTGTTTCAATAAGCTTCAGCAATCTCACAAGATTTATTTCCACCCAGTGGTGCATTCATTTTTCACCAGGATCTTGCATTGATGATAGTAGAGTCTGCCCGCTGCGCAAAGCCTTCTACAGCACATCCCAAAGTTTCTCAATGGAGTTAAGGTCTGGACACAGTAGTGGCCAATCCCTGTGTGAAAATCCTGGCATTGTCATCTAGGAATATGGTCGTACCATCAGGGAAGAAAAAAATCCATTAATGGAATAACCTGGTCATTCAGGTAGTCAGCTGACCTTATTCTTTGAGCTCATACTGTTGCTGAACCTAGACCTGATCAACTGCAGCAACCCCAGATCATAGCACTGCCCCCACAGGCTGCTACAGTAGGCACCAGGCATGATGGATGAATCACTTTACCCGCCTCTGTTCTTACCCTGATGTGCTCATCACTCTGGAACAGAGTAAATCTGGATTCATCAGACCATATGTGTGTGAAAATGCCTTTATACTATTCACTATTAAACATAGCCCCGAGTTCTACTGCTGTTTTTCTTCTTCTTTAATACTGCGTTGGACATTTCTTAACCCAATTT
Organism: Fundulus heteroclitus; assembly: GCF_011125445.2. Lineage (NCBI taxonomy): Eukaryota > Metazoa > Chordata > Actinopteri > Cyprinodontiformes > Fundulidae > Fundulus > Fundulus heteroclitus. The sequence goes on from NC_046370.1 coordinate 27,192,777, forward strand.
TGGTACTTTCTGCAATCTCCTTAGATGTTTTCTCTGCTTGTAGCATGCCAATGATTTGACCCTTCTGAAGCAGACATATTTTCCATGACCTCGGCATGTGTCGTTCAACATGCTTGTTTAAGCAATGAGAAGCAACTCATTGCACCAGTTGGGGTTAAATAACTTGTTGCCAGCTGAAACGTAATTGCCCATGCAGTAATTATCCAATGGGAGGCTCGCACCTATTTGCTTAGTTAAATCCAGGTGGCAACTTTATTTTTGGCCAGGCATTGTAGGTCTGTGAGTTGTTAAAGGGGATATATGTACAAAATCCACTTTTTCAGCCCTTAATTAAATTTTGTTGTGCAATTGGAGTCTCAATGAGTTCCAAAAAGTTTAATTTAGTCTGCCCAGGTACTGCGTAGATGTCTTTATGTTGCAAGAGTACCCTACAGCAGTCACAGGGTGCCTCCATTTTTATAATCAATGCTGGAATTACACACCTGAAGAGTAACAAAATTACTGGAAGTTGCTCCTGAAACTGCTGGAGGTTAGGAAGTTAATGAAGTTATATTAAATCCACTGACCTTGGGTTTAAGTCTCTCATCCATCAAAGTTAGGTTTAGCCCTTAGGTGAAGCGAAAAGATACAGTTATTAAATTAGATTTAGGTTTCCTTGCCTTTCCCACGTTCTCCACATATTATATGAAGAAGAAGAAAAAGTTCCAGTGTAAACTTCTGGCAAGGACTAAAAATGGCAGTGTCCTGCAACTGTATTAGGGTGGTTCTCTTATATTTTTTTAGGGTCATATTTTTCAGTTTTCTCTGTTAAGTTTTTTGAACAATAATGTCACAGTATTTGCTGTGGAGCTGCTAAACAAGGTCATGGACTTCTGGCTTAACTATAGTGCAAATCCACTATTTTATTTTTTTTACTGGGATTTTGTAGTCCAAGCTGAAGGATGCCGAAGCTACAAGTGGATACATGACACATTGTTGGGTGCATTAAGCCACAAAATTCATTACAACATCCCTCAGCATACTACAAAGTTGTCCAAACAGGTTCGAGTGGAATGCTCTGTGACCTGGAGGGAGGCGAGGTGTAAAGTGCCACAGCACCAAAATGGGTTGCTTTCAGACGCACCTCAGAACAGAGGCAAAAGAGGGCTGAGGGGGAGTGTTGGGCAACACTGCCACCACCTTAAACAGATCCACATTGTTGTGCTATTACACACTGTTTAAAGTTATTTAATGTTTAATAAATAACTCTCCATCTGTTAGGTATTGTCCGGTGAATTTAAGTCCAAGAGCTGATATCAGGACAATAGTTAAAAGGAATGATTGGAGCACTGGCGATCTTTTAACAGCAAACTCTGCACACATATAGAATAAATGAGTGACAGTTTCTCTTCAAGTTCAAGAATTTATTAACAGAAATAGAATGAACATCACTATAGAATGCCGTTTGTCTGAATTAAGACTATATTTCAATCAACAAATCCTCTCTACTAGGCTAGAGAAACTTAATGCTCTGTGACCTGTGAACTACTAAGCAAAAAGAAGATAAACAGAAGCTAAGGAACTATGTACACACAAAAGAAACAAAAGACAAAAAGTCTCAACCAAAAATGGTTGATGATGTTCAAGTCTTTCTAGGAGAATATTGTGATCAACTGTATCAAATGAGATCTAACAGGACAAGTACTGACAAGTCCATTATCTGAGGCCATGAGAATATCATTAGTGACCTTAACCAGAGCCGTTTCTGTGCTATGATGAGCTCTCAAGACTGACTGTTCAAGAGAGGGCTTCTTAAGTTAAGGTTTAATAACATCTACTTTAAAAGCCGGGGGTGCATATTCATTTACCAAAGATAGATTAATCATGTCTAAATATATATAGATTGTGCAATAAATACATTTAAGCATAGCTTTTTGAATTGCTGAAATACATTTCTGATGAGATCCTAAGTTATTGAGTTGAACCTGTAAACTGATGAAAAAGTCACCTTGCATATGCTCATTGTCACTTTACTTGCTCAACACCACTCAATGCTATATCAATGTTCCTTAATTTAGACATTATTACTATCTAATGAAATGACATAATTATTTCAGTTAGTTGGTTTAAATTTCCTGACTGGTGACCTGTCCAGGGTGTACCCCGCCTCTTGCCCATTGACAGTGGAGATAGGCACTAGCACCCCTCGTGACCCAACAAGGGATAGACATGTTAGAAAATGGATGGATGGAATTGTGGTTTAAATTTCAGAGTTTGCATGTATGTGAAATATTTACAACATGAATACAATATACAATACAATGCCTTGCAACAGTTTTCACCCCCTTGGTTTTTTATCTATTTTGGTACATTCAAATCTGTAATTTAAATGTTTTCTATCTTATTTTCTGGATCTACACAAAATAGTATAAGCTGCTTAAATTAAATGAGAAAAAATCGTGCAAACCAATTACGTTTAAAAGTCTTATAATGAAGTCCGCCTGTATGCAGGCTATGTGTCACATATTCTGTAAGATTGAATTACTTCAGGTCAGATGAGGCTAAAGTCTGCAACATTGTGAGAAATTTGTTCTCGCTCACCCAGCAAATGGCTTCATTTTGTTCACGTAGCCTTGCTGTGGGAGGCCTCACTGCTTTCTCTCAAAGCAATGTCTAGGCAGAACTTTTTTCTTGCAGGGTGTCCGACTACTGTGCTGTGATTGGTCAGGATTTGGATGGGTGTGTTTAAATTGGAAAAGCGACATCTGCTGAACTAAACACTGTAGTTGCTCTGTTCAACTCTGGAGGTTTGAGCGGTCGAACATGCTTTCTCTCACTTCACCTGCTTTGCCTGCTGTTGGTGGTCAGGAGTGGTGCTAACTGTTTATGGCAGCCCTCTTTCTGTCAGTCTGCCCTCGGGCAGCTGTGGCTACGATGTACATTAACACCATTAGCATGTTAATGTATGTATGAATGGCTAAACTATTGTATTGTGAAGTGCTTTGGAGTTCTTAAAATTGAGAAAGCACTATAGAATTGCAAGTTATTTACTATTTTTAAAATCTAACTTTTTGGCCACCAAGGAAAACGCTAAGTCTGGCGCTAACCCATCATCCCGACAGTGAAAAATGGTTTTGGAAGCATCATGATGTGGACATGTTTTTTAGCAGCAGGAACAGGGAAACTGGTCTGAGTCACGGAGAAGATGAGGGTAAATCCAGTGATGTTTCTGAGCAAAACTTATGTCTGTCTGCCTGTGATTGAAGACTGCTATGAAGGTTGCCTCCCAGCAGGACAATGACTCGAAGCATACTGCAAAAGTAACACTTTAGTGGTTTTAAGGGGAAACCTTTAAATGTGTTAAAATTGTAGCCAAAGTTCAGACATCAATCAGATGGTGGACCGGCGTTCACCTACAAACCGGAGAGAGTGCCACCCCAAGGGTAAACATCTGGTCCACTGTTCCACAGACAGGATGACCGTTGCTCCATTGCCAATCCTGGATCAGACGTTTGACAATCAGTCGAACCTCTGATCAAGCACCCAGAGTAAGCTTTCCAAAGGAGGCTGAGAAGTGTGATCAATCAATACCTGCCACATGTCCTCCTGTCCCCTTTCTTCAAAGTTAGTACCACCACCCCAGTCTGCAACTCCAGCGGTGTTGCCTCGCTCATCCATATGACATTAAAGAGGCATGTCAACTACGACAGCCCTGCAATGTCCAGGACCTTCAGAAACTTAGGCTGAATCTCCTTGACACCTAGTACCCTGCCGCTGGGGAGCCTTTGAACTACCTTGGTGACCTCTGCCACAGTAATGGAATTCCATTCCTCAAGCTCTGCCTCCTCACTGGAAGACATGATGACCGGGTTGAGGAGAGCCTCAATCATTGTCCTCAGTCTGGGTCTGCATTTTCCTTCCCAAAGTATATGCAGCTAGGAATGGTCCGTTTTCGTTTTCTGAGTCGCTGAATGGTTTTCCAGAATTTCCTGGAGGCCAAAAGAAAGTCTCTTTCTAGTCTCTTCAAATTCCTCCCATGTCCATGTTTTAGCTTCCACATCCAGAAAAGCTGCAGTGTTTCTGGCTACCCGGTACCTGTCAGCTGCTTCAGGAGTCACCAAGGACAGCCAAGCCCTGTTCAGCTTGACAGCTTCCATCACCACTGGTGTCCACCAGCGACATGGGCGTAACCATTAACTCAGAAGGGAGGGGACAAATTTTTCAGATGTCTATTGAGTGATTAATCATCCTCTCACACACAACACTCCTTACCACATAATCACTACAACCACAGCACAGCACCAGGGGGCTGACTTTAGTTCTTTAAACTATATACCAATAAAATCTTAACACTTTAGCTGCCAAACTCTGGTTGAGTTGAAACAATGATTCTCAAACATCCACAAGGTAAGTAGCCAAATAATTAAATGGCAAATGACAACAATGAACATGAAATGTCTCCTCCCTGTCTCTGCTTTTTATATTTAGGCAAAAGGGTATTTTAAATATGTGTAAAGCTAGAGTGAGTACACATTCTGCATGGAAATTAAAGAGGATTTGGTTTATTCCTTGCATGGACTAACAAGGGATGTAACATAGGTAAGAACATTAGTATTCTTTTTAATGAGCTGAACATGATATAATGTTATGCATTAACTAGTCCTCATTTAGCTACCTTCAGCTTGCAACAGCCTTAATGAGCTTACATGGTTTGTTTGGAAACATCTACAGTATATTGCTTTTTGCTGGGTCTGGACAGTTAGCTGAACATCACTTTGACACACACCAGCGTGCAGCACTGCTCATCAGCACGTCTCTTGTCGGTGGTCCACCGGATGCCCCTGCATGGGTACGCTCTTGGTGCATTTATAGATGGCTCGGAAAAACAGTCGATAAAAGATTAAACGTTATCCCCATGATCAATTAGCCTTCTAGTTACCACTGTGACAGGCACGATAACTCATCAGTCTTGGTCTCCCCAATCTGGGCAGGGTTCGCTGATTATTGTAGCCGGCTATATCATCGGAATATTCGAGTAGCTTAGTCCGGCCTCTCCCCTAAGGCCAATTTGTCATGGGAGACCTAGAAGGAGCTAATGCCCTGGACAACGTAGCCCTCAGAGTCATTGGGTACTCCATACCTCGACCACGTTAAGGTGGTGGAGAGTTGAAAGACAATGAAATGTCTTAATGTGATGTTGTTCATGGTTACCAACTACAGATATGCCAACCCTGTTTCAGGTTGAACATTTCAACTTGTCAGGAATGTCCAAAATAAAAGGAAAGACTGACCCAACAACCTCCATTTCCTTTGCTTCCTTTATTCCCATGAATTCATCTGCAGGGAAATAAAACCCCAGGTTAAGTTCAGGCTCAGCTCCCTGCAGAGAATCAGAATTGGGCGACAAGATCCACCCTGCTTCACATTGAAATGCGGCGTCCTGCCATTACAGGGGCTCTTTTGTGACTCAGTCTTTTCATATGCAGATCCCGCGCCTGAGATTTCTTTTGATTCGCCTCTGCACGTCAGGCACTGGGTTAAGACTGCACACACACGAGGGCTGTTCAGGTGTAATTGCCTTTCAGGCGTAATTGTCGCAGGCTTTTCTTGTTTGTGGAAGCACCTGTGTGGGGATCAAAGCATCCGATGTTTGTTGTCAGCTTTGTTTCAAGTGGGTGTCCACACAGCACACGGATTGTCGTGTAATTGCCTCTCTAGAAATTTCTATGGCTGTAGTCAGAGCAAGAGTTCATATTTCCTTAAAAACAGAGCATTTATTTGGAAAGGCACATACAGATTATGAGATAACAGTAAACTGAAAAAAGAAAGTAAATAAAGCATTGATATAGTGTAAACACATTGATCTGAAGTTTCGTCAGATGTAAGATCTTAATGTGCGGCATAAGCATAACACTTTCTTCTTGACATTTAGAGGTATCAGCTCACCAAGTCACCAATAAAATCTTCAAAATAAAAGTCAGCGATATAAATAGTAAAAGCCTTGCTGAAAGCCCCGGCGTCTGCCTGTCTCCATGATATCAAAGGTGCGCGCATCACAAGGTGGCAAACAAGGAACGAGTGGATGTTTTTAGGACTGGCAACAATCCAGATTGGAAATGAAAGGTGCCAGTTCAAAAAGTAAATATTTGAGTGTGGACATTAGGTTTCCTCCTGCTTGAAAAACGTTGACATTTCAGTGCTGTTCTGCAGCAGAACAGAACAATCTATAGTATGGATTATTATTATTATTCAACTGTTAAATCGAGGGTATGACATGATAAAAATCTAGATCTCACACAATTGCTTCAATGCAACATATTCGAAACAACAGACATCTCAACGGGATGCGTGGATAATTACGATTAGAGGGGAGGGGTCCAGAAGAGCAAGGGAGTTTAAGGATATAAATACAGCCTGGCTTAGGCTAGAACAGACGACTGAATACGATTCATCAGACACCAATGCGTGTTTTTCAATCGAAAGCACAGATTAGATTGTAGGAATAATTTACTTTTTCCGGATCAAAGAATGGAAAACTGGAAGATCCAGCTTGTCGTGATGACTTTTTGCGTGTTGGTGCAAACTTCTCAAGGATCGTCTAGTAGCACCGAAGAGGAGAGAAGGCTATCCAGGCACTGGCAGGTAAGAGCTACGGGTTTATTTAACAGATTATTTGATAATTATTGCATCATTAATGGGATAACCCTTAAATTTGCATAATTTTCCTGACAGCACCAGTCTGTGGAAAGCGCTATGACCATCCCTGTGGAAAGTCTGATGAAAAGATCCAAAGCCCTTCGCTTCTATGGTCTGATGGGAAAAAGAGAAGGTAGCATCTAAACAGAGACATGCCTAAACAAAGTACATGTTGCAATATGTGTGTATAGCTTCAGTGTTTGATAGATATATTTGGGATTCTGTTGGATTTCTTCACAGTGACAAAGAAATCGTTTCAACCAAAAAAGCGTGAGTAACTTGAGCTCTCCTTGTAAACATCCCATGCATCCAGGTAGAAAAATACAAAAAAAAAGAAAAAGAAAGTCCTCTGGATGGGTTCCATTTGTTGAAACGTTTCATCTCTTCTCCGAATGACTTTTTTAGGCTATAAACAAATTAGAACTTGTCAGGAGGACCTATTCAATTTTTTTTTTGTGTGTCATTTTATAAACCCATTTCTTAAAAATATAGAAAATAATATTGTATACTCGTAGGAAATAAAGGGGAGACATTTGCGGGCCTGATGGGGAGAAGTGTTACCAATGAGGGTGAGCCACTTAAAACAAGCAAAACAATAGTTCAGAATATCAAGGCAGCTTTTTTTGACAGTGATTACTTAGAAGGAATGAAAAACGCAAAGCAAATGTGGTCCCATTCAAATGCATTCTGTTTATTTCAGAGTCTTTAAGTGGAGTGATTCCTTCGGCAACAACCAGAGAGATCCACGATCCAGAGAAACCATACAAGCAAGGTATGATCGTAGCAGTACAAAAACCTGAGGTTGTGTTACATTGAATCTCCTTTTTTTCTAAGCAAATTAAAAATCTCATCTTTTTTTTTTTCATTTATTTGGCAGCTTCCCTAAAGGAATGGATACGCATCTTGTACTAATCAGACAAAACATCTATACAACGTTTACGCCAACCAAAGACTATAAAAAATATTTTTAGTAAAAAATTTCACCCTGGTTTTTTTTTTTTTTGATCATGCCAAACAGGAATAACTACCATCTTCATGATGCACATTATTTGAGAGAAATAATAATAATAATAAAAAAAAACCTGGAAATGCTGCCGAATGTCTGTATGTGTTCAATTCATTTGTGACCAAAGCACAACATTCATGTTTCTCCACCAAACTAAATCATTCCATCTAACATTCACAACAAAGTAGACAAAGGCCCTTTTAAAACCAAAAACAGCTTTCTCTAGCTTTAAATGCTTTAGCATATGATGCTGGGATATGAAGGAAAATAAAAGACGCAGGGAAATGATCTGAATACAAATGTAAAAGAAACGTAACACTGATCTTCATTGACGAGTCAAAGGTCTTAGGCTACTTGTGGTTTTCGAGGCTGGTAGTGAGTGAGGGGTTATTTTTCCGTAGCCTGAGGATCTTGTGCTTATGTCCCTTTGGGAGGGGTCCATTTTAGCGAGCTTGGGTCGATAGTTTTGTTGCTGTTACCTCGTTTGATCTCCTTAGCTTTCCACTCATCAATCAGGTCCTAGGACGAGGAAACATAAGAAGAAAGGAATGGTCAAAAAGGTGGAATACAAATAAAGAGGGACACGTTTACAAAACCGAATCTGATGATTGCACAAAATGTTTGTGTCATTCAATGGGAAATGAAAGGAACTGAGTTGATCTTACCTGTCGTTTCAGTACTAAGTGCTTTCCTTTCCAATACTTCAGCATCTGAAGAGACTGCAGGGTGCTCACAATGTCCACTGGATTCACTGCAGTTTCCTGACTGATCTCTGTACATTCAAAAGATAGTAATGGCATGATTGAATTTACGCTGGTGTATCTGAATAAATTACAATAGAAAATATAACTTACTTCCGTAATTTAATTTAGAAATAGAAACTTATTTCATACACATTCATACATACAAAAAGGACATCTGAAGCGTTTATTTCTATTTATTGGGATAGCTATGGCTTAAAGCTAACGGAAAACCAAAACTCAGTTTCCAGGAATAAACACTGTATATCCAACTAATAAAAAGCATATTTAATACAGACATATTATGATCTTTCTATAACAAAAAATTGCCAACAGACAGTCATTGACATCCTCCACAGAGAGGGCAACGCATTAAAGGTCACCGCTTAAAGACACTTAAGTGTCCACTTATATATTAGGGCTGGACAATAATTCAATGAACATACAGTATATATATATATATATATATATATATATATATATATATATATATATATATATATATATATAGATATAGATAGATAGATAGATAGATAGATAGATAGATAGATAGATAGATAGATGTGTAGTCCAATAGAAAAGGGGTCAGTAAAAAGTTCAACAGAAGAGCAGATTTCCTTCCTTTTCCATTCTAGCCTATCATGTAGGTTAATATTACAGTCCTTACATCCTCCCAGCCAATCACCGACGCAGACCCAGGTGCATCACCAAGCTCCGCCCCCTTTAAAGTGTTCAGAGAGCATGTGTTTTTTTTTAGATTTACAGCTTTGGTAAAATGTTGGTTGAATAAACGGTTATGTTTGAATTCAGTGTTTATTTAAAAATAGGTCAATGAGCAACAGCATAAAATGCAACACACTTAAAATGTATGTTTTGAATTTTTTGATAATTATCGATATCAATCAATGATTTCCATTTTATCAATATGCTTTTTTTTTTTAAATTGTCCAGCCCTAGTATTCAGACATATTGAAAGAAAGTTGAGTGGGAGAAATGATAGTCGAAAAAGCTGCAAAAGTAGCAGGAATGACTGTAAGCAAAGCCCATTCAAGAGATTGGAAACATTTATATGGTGTGAATTACAGCTGGAGTCAGGGTTTGAAGAGCCGCCGCAAGAAGGCGTGGAAGATAAAATCAGCATCTCTGTACAGCTTGTGTGCAGAGGGAAGCATGAAGTGTTCTAGTATGTCTGCATTAACTGTGGACTTCAGAAAACCCAGTGGATCAGAACCAGCAGATGACATGACACTCCAAACTATCACTGACTGTGGAAACTTCACTCCAGATGTCAAGCAACGTCGATTCTGTATTTCTCCACCCTTCCTCCAGACTCTGGGACCTTGAATTTCAAATGAGAATCTACTTCAATCTAAAAGCAGGACTTTGGACCTGTCTTCTGGACATCTGTCCAGTCAGCAGTCTTCTACTGTCCCACAATGAGAGACCATTTAAAGGCCCAGGAAACCTGCTGAGGTTTGGAGTTAATTGGCTGATTAGGGTGTGACCCCCTGATTTTCCAAAGATGTATTCTGAGAAACTGTATTTTGGGTTTTCATTGCTACAATTTCTACAATGATACAATTTCTTTTGTCATCAGTGAGTCATTAATCCCGTTTGCACATAGTTTAAAAAGCTGCTGACACACACAAACACACACGTTTGAGCACATATCACCAGTTCTGAGTTCACTTTACTGGCTGCCCATCAATTTTAAGATTGTTTTCAGGTCTTTAAATGGCCTTGCCCCGCTCTCCATCTCTGAGCTTTTACAGCCCCTCATGCCACGTAGTTCTCTTAGGTCAGCTGACCTTTTGTCATCGTCAGTACCGAGAGCCAAACGTACGTCAAGAGGGGACGGTGCCTTAGCTGCGTGAAATATCTCTATCCTTCCCTTTCATTCATTTGGGAAGAGTTGCATTAAGTCAGCCCTCACCTTTGATGGAGATCTCCTTGCCCTGAAAGTTGTGCATGTATCTGAGTAACACTTCCTTCCAGTAGCTGCGATAACTGATGAGGCCCAGGTCAGACAAAGGCCTCTCTGGTGAGCCCACCTTCTCCTCCACTTTGGACAACAGATAACCTTAATAGCACAAACGGTCAGTCAGCAAAACAGCAACAATCAAAATAAACAAATAAATGTAAGCTCCTTTTAGCACTATTCCTTTTATTAGGACAACCATTGAATTGATACTGGTAGAATAAAAGAAAAGTCAGAGTTCATGTACGCACTGAAGTCGATGAGCATCTTGCCGAATCCCTGCCTCATGTACTGCGGCATCGTCAGGATGCAGGACACGTTGTAGTTCAGGAAGGAATTCTTCTCCTTTAAATAAGAAAAAAAAAAGGTTTAGAAACAAACCTAACACGAGTTGGAAAAGTTACAGACCACAGTGACATTTGTTACCATAAAACTCTGTGTGAATTCTAACAAACCTTAGAAAAATAGCCCACTAGATGGCAGCCGGTGTTGTCAGCCTCCGTCATCACATAGAAGAGAAAAGGCTCCACATCGTAGTAAAGGGTTTTATGGTCCAAGAAGAGCTTGGCAAGTAAACACAGGTTCTGGCAGTAAATCTGGAGACATTAGAACAGTTGGACATTTAATGGAAGATGTTCCCTCGGGGCTCCTACACATTTTTCATGTCCCAATTTCATACCTTCACAGGCTGAAATTATGAGAGTTCATATATTGCTGAAAATTAAATACAAATATTATCTTTAACTAAATAATCCTCGCCAGTAGTCACCAGTAGAGGCAAATGTAAATCAGGGTCAGCTACAGACAGAACGTTGTTTTATTTATTTTTACCGGTGTACATGGATGGAAGACTAAAGCGATATATAAAATAAATACCAGCTGATTTAAGTACAACTTTCTAAGCAAACGTTTTATGTGAAATATAGGCGATATGATCTTTCTACAATAACACTGAGTCTAACAAGGTGATATTAGCAGCTTAATTAACCAGTCCCTCTAAGGGGCAGCGTGCTGAGTCAGCGTGTTTATGTGATGGACCAAGGATCACAGTTGTGTCAGAAAGGGGATCTAAGATTGAGACTGTATGTGCAAGTTGTAATGAATAAGGGGCCAGCCCAAAGGATTCTTTTTGGGTGTAATATAAAAGGGGAAACACGCCACAGTTGGATGGGTGAAAAGGTAAACGGATGGATGGATCGATGGATGACAAACAGACAAAGGGAAGGTCAGACAGATGAAAATTAAAGTTTGAGTTTTTCCACCTTATTTTTTTTGCCGTCCACTTCGAAGACAGATATAGAGCCCTTTCTGTAGACCTCATCTCCTGGAGGATGCTTCCACACACATTTGGCCTGATAACACATGGGATAAAAGAACCATGAGCACTATTACAAAGAAAAGTCAACAAAACTTGACATGTATGGAATGTCTTCAATATACACTGCTCAAAAAATAAGGGAACACTTTGAAAACACGTCAGATCTCACTTGGAGAAAAAAAAAATCATGCTGGATATTCATACTAGGGGTGTGCAAAATAATTGTCATGACGATGCATCGCGATTCTAATATTCGCGATCCAATGCATCGATTCTTGACGCCAAGTATTGATTATTAATTTAAAAAATGAATAAAGAAAATTGCATGAATGGTTGGCGAACATCAGCAAAAAACAAGTGGAATACAACTTCCAGTCCAGTAGATGTCGCTGCAGATGTGTTGACGCCCGCTGTCTTGTGTCACAAGCATTTTGAGTAGTTCATAAACAAAACATGGAGGAGACTGAGAAAATTCGCCCGGCTCCATCACATGTCAAGTCAGATGTTTGGACGCATTTTGGCTTTAAAAACAAAGAAGGTAAAAACTAAATTGATATGACGCACGCAATTTGCAAACACTGTTACATCGTGATGAAATACTGTGGGAACACAACAAACTTAAAGGCACATGCAGAGGCGCCATCCAGATAAACAAGAGCTGCCAGCGCCCCAAGCACTGATTAAACAAACAAATTCGATTGCAAGCTAGCTCCAATTTCTACACGCGCAAACATTTGAATGTTTTCATTTCATTGGTTTAAAGGACCACTGAGGCCGTGTAAACGGCACTGATTATCCTTATTTTGTTATTTTAAGTTTTATAAATCCTAAGCACTTTTTGTCAGTGTGTCCACTCCAGTAATAGTAATATTTGTTTTCATGGCAATACCTCCAAAAGTCGTTTAAATGCAGTTATGTATGAATTTAGTTGCTTTCAGATATGTATCAATTGAAGACACTATCCAGATCATACACAGCCAGTCAGCCACTGGTAATGGCTGTATTTTTTTCTAACAGTGTTCAGAGAAAATATCACAATGTATTGCGTTGCATCGCAATAATTCAAGTATAGTGATGCATCGTGATAGAATCGCATCGTGACTTCTTTGGCAATACCCACCCCTAATTCATACTGATAAGGAATGGCTTGTGAATAAAATGAAAACTACCAACCCACAGAGGGCTTAATCTGAAGTCACAGAAAGAAAGAAAAGAAAAAACGCAAATCCGATGTGGCAGGCTAGTCTGATTTTCTGAAATCTCATTCCAGCAATTCAGAATGTTACTTGGTAGCTTTCTTCTTCTTGGGGCTTTCTTCTCATGAGATGACAGAAGGTTTCCTGGGGTATCTCCTCCCACATCCTGAGCTCCTGGACATCTGAGATGTAACCGGGACCTAAGCATCATGTCTCAGAGACGTTTTGTTGGATTTAGGTCTGGGGAGCATTGAGTCCAGTCAATGGCATTAAGTCCTTCATCCTGTAGGAACTGCCCGCCTCTTGCCACGAGGCTGAGCATCATCACGCACCAGGAGGAACCCAGGACTCGTTGCACCAGCTAAGGTTCTAACAATGGGTCTGAGGGCTTCATACTGAAAGCCTTTCACGTCTGCCACAAGAGCTCAGAGTGAACCTGCTCTCATCTGGGAAAAGAACAGGATGCTGATGATGGATCTGTCAGCTCCAGCGTTCTGAGCTCCACAGATCCGGGCCATGAGCATTGGGTCTACAAGAGGAAGTCAGACCCTCAGGCCACCTTCATGATGCTGCTTTCTAATGGTTAAGTCAGAGACATTCACACCAGAGGCCGCTTAGAGTTCACGTTGTAAAACTCCTGCTCCTCCTAGAACAGGAGGTTGTCTCCTGGAACCTCCTCCATGTTCTTGATACTGTGCTGAGACACAACAAACCTTCTGACAAAGTCCCCTACAGCTGTACCATCCTGGTGGAGTTGGACTGCCGGGTTCGTGATTCTGACGCCGGTCAGATGCAAAACTACCAAAAAGCAGCAAATAAAACTAAGGAGGTAAGAACGGTCTGTAGCCTCTGCCTGCAGAACCATTCCTGTTTCTGGGTCGTCTCATTGTTGACTCTTTTCTTAATGTAATTAACACCAGAACAGCCGATACCGACCGACGAGCCCCTCTACTAGTGAACTGACCAGATCAACAGACCAGACGTTAAACTGACTTCATTTTATACGCTGATTAAAAAGTTCCTTTCCTTTTTTGGAGCATGCATTAAGCCAAGCTTTAGGGGAAAACAATCATGAATATTTTGATATTTTTTCCATAACTTTCCATATCCTATGTGAGAACCCCTTCGCCTAACATGGCGAGGGTTTGTGCTGCAGCGTGCAGCCTGAAGTCTCACCATGTGCCGCCTGAGAATGGTCTGACTCTTCATGTACTTCAGGCAGAACTCGCAGACGTACAGGCGACCGAGGCGTGCGTACTCCTCAGGGTAGGGCGAGTGGTACCAGGTGTCCAGCTCGTAGCGTCCGAACACGATGGTTTTGATCATGTTGCTGCCCTCCGTGATCTGACCCTGGATACGCAGCTTCTCCTGCACAATGGCGAAAGCCAGAGAAAACACATCTGTTTAAGGCCCTGTGTGCAGCACATAATCTGGGGGGTGTACAGTGTGGTGGTGAGAGCTGAATGAAACAAACGGCATTACCAGGTCTTCAGACGCGCGGGCCTGAGCTTTTCGGAACAGCTCCAGGTCATAGTCGCTGGTGATGTTCTCAAGCAGAGGCTCTCTGGTGTTGCCGTAGGTCTGCCGATGCTCCTGTGGATGGAACAGGAAGTCAGACAGACCCGTAAACACGGCTGGAGCAGCAATCACAGCTGTAAACAGATGAACGTGTTTTCATAGGAAGTGGGCGATGACGTGTTGAGGATATACCATGTGCTTTTCCTTCTGTTCCTTCTGCAGGCCAGAGTTTCTTCCCTTCCTCATCTCAGCAACCTGCTCCTTGTATCTGCTCTGTTTTGGTGTAGGTGTCTAGAGATGAGGACCAAAACGAACAAATCACCTTCCTGCGCGCATGAGAACTGCCTCGTGACCAGGGCTGCTAAAACGTCTACAAACCTAAACTATGATCAAAAGCTCTGATGCTAAATAATCTCAGCTACCTGGTGACGGGTTGCGTGGCGTGAATTGCCTTCGTCCTGCGTCTTCAACTCCTCCTCTTGTTTTTCGCGGCTGACGGCTTTCACCTGACAAGAAGAAATTAACAAAGGATTAAAACTCGCTGGGGTCATATTATCGCCAAGCTAAGAACGCCAGCAGACTCGTGTTTTCTCATGAACTGTCGGTCTGAAACGGCAACGCTGTTCATTTAAAGCGACTGTAAGCTAGCTGTTCTAATCACAGTTTTTGTTGAAGTACCTTGCACTCATCAGCGGACAGGTTGTGGTAAAGGGGACACCCCGATATGGCGAAATGACGCTCGTGTTTCCCCGTGAGATGACCTACACAGAGAAAGAGAAGGCGATCGTTAGGGCCAAGCCGAGGTTTTGTCACATGAAGATGAATGAAAACA
The DNA here is from genome assembly GCF_011125445.2 of Fundulus heteroclitus. Lineage (NCBI taxonomy): Eukaryota > Metazoa > Chordata > Actinopteri > Cyprinodontiformes > Fundulidae > Fundulus > Fundulus heteroclitus. Next base: position 27,208,040 of record NC_046370.1, read on the forward strand.
AGTCGCTTCACAGACAAACGCAGCGCTTTCCAAATATTTCAAATCCCTGGCATAAAAAGCCAAAAACATAAAGTCAATAAAGGACACTGAAAATGAGAAAATATGTTTGATTTCAGTGCATTGATTCTGTGTTAAGAAATTAATGATTTTAACAAAATAATCGCCTGACAAATTTTACAAAATAAATGTAAAAAGAAAACATTATTGATTCACACTTTGAGTTTGTTACGTTGCCTAAACATTTTATTAGTAAACCCTGAATGCCGTTTCCTACAGGGTATTCAAACATATATATTTATATTATTTTTATAAGGTTGGTCTTTGATCACACCGAGCTGCTGCTTTACTGCGAGGCATTGCAGAGCATCCGGCTTGGTCTGGCATTATTTAGAAATGATTTATTAATTAAGCTAACTGGCATTATGACAGTACTGCGATACTGCTGGTAGATGGCGCCACATCTGTTTATCATCGTGCTGGGGCGGTTTTTATCCACAAAAAGGACCATCAAAACATTACCAGGATGGAGGCTTGGTGTATATTACTTTATTTTATCATGCTCAAACAGTTATTGGTCTTTTTTATAGGCATATAACGTGGCTATATACCTTTAAGCTCCTCAAAGAACATTCTTACACTTGATCTTCACCAAAAGGCAGCGGAGTGACGTGATCCTTTCAGTCTGAACCACATAAACGCACACCAAACAGTTCTTTAAACTGACCACCACAAGTACACCTGTGAACAACCTCAGGAGGCGGTCACAAACCCATAACTATGAACTGTTTGCAGAACGGGTCGCACCAGGTGATAAAATAGAAAGCAAAACTCTGAACCAGCAACAGAAGCAAACAGAGTACAGACAGAAGATGATCCTACAGTGGCTGGCTAATATCAGAAATATGCTTATCAGCAGAATCTGATGCAAATCATAAAATGTTGAGAAATACAAGAAAATGTAAATTTTCTTCTATTTAGCCAGAATGCATTTCAGACAGCCGGCATGTGGGCTGCGACACACCTCAGCAAGACACAGAGGAAATCTCCCTTTGAGACAAGTGGTGAATGTTGCCGAATTTTAGGCTCCGCCTCTTTGGTTCCCATCTGCCTGCTATGACAGCATACATGGCCTGTAGTCTGGCCGGATCATGAAGAATTTGAATGGCTAAATGATTCCAAACTGAGAGCTATGATTGCATCTTTACTAAGGAGCAATGATCTAATAAAAGCTTCAGTCACTCTTCAAAACAGGGAAATCAAAAGAACATTCTATTAAAAAACGCAAATGAGGCAGGAAACTGGTACCGTATATGCAGGCAGATAAATATGTTTAAAACAACTGGGCATGTTTCTCTTCAAAAGGCCACCAGAAACCTAGAGGGCACAACGGACACTGGAATATCAGGACATTTTAAATAACTTAGAGTCCTCTGGCAGAAAAGTGAAAAACGGGTCACTATGATAACTAGATAATGATTCAAAATATATGGTCAAATGAACACAAAAATGGTTCACTAGCCACAAATCCAGCCTGGGTCCATGGCCATCTAAGTCCCCAGAGACAAATTCTACAGAACCTCTGTGGCTAAAGAGAAGAGAGAATAGCGGAGGATCCACACTCAGCGGTCTGGAGACCATGTTTAGGCAAAGCTGTTGTGATTTTGCCACCGGGTAAAGACATTAATATTAAAGGTTGATTTTATTTTCAGTGTGAAACTATTCTACCACTATAAAATATTCATTGAAGGCTGTTTTCACATTTTTACCAAGGATGCCAATACATGCAGTAAGTGCTTAGAAGGAAAATGTGAAATCATACCAAGGGAGTTACACCCGGGTGTCGGACACTTCATGTTGAAGTTGTATGTTTCATGACAGCGCCGGCGCTTGGGACGATGGGAGAGGTCCTTATCCGAGTCTCTGTTAGCCTGATCTTTGGACTGGCTCTCATCATGAGAGGCATTGGGGCTGGAAATATCCAGCTCGGACTCAGAGGAGGGGGCATTTCCAGTGGGTGTGAGCGGCGGAGATTCATCGTGCTCCGCAGCGCGCTTCAGATCTGGAGTATCTGATGTGAAAGCAGCAAACAAACAAAACAAAAAACACCAGCTTTATTGATACAGCTAAGATTTTGAAAGTCAGAACATGTCTTCAGATATAATAACCAACCCTGGGAGCTCTGGCTGAGGCGGGTAGAAGCTCTGGTGAGGCGTTGTCTCTTGGGCATGTTTCCATCGCTCTCAGAGCTGTTGGTCTGTTCTCTCTCAGCAGAGGAATCAGAGTCTTCAGTTCCATCAGAGACACTCCCAGTCAAAGGCCTCTGCAAAGAGAAAAGAGCTTAAATACGGCCTAAAAAAAGGAAATCATGCAACCTGGTTTTCATATTACTGGACTAAAATCACACCTGAAAAACTGCTTTCTAGATCCATTCCTGCTTCTTCAGTCATTAGATGTTTTAATCTTGCCATAGGTAAGTCTGCAGTTACCATTTGCACTCTGACAACTTTAGTAATGATTATGCAACCAACTGATGTTTAATTTACAAGACACCACGTGTCAATCAATCTCGAGGGCTCGTCAGTAACTGACCAATCGGTGATCGCAATTTGTCCCAAAGTGAAACGTCCCTCTTGAATTTCACCACAGTAACACACGGTGACCATAAAGAATCTTGAAAGTTATAATATTGCCAGAATAAAGCAGAGATGATATGAGAATAAAGTTGTGATATTACCAGAAAAAAGCTTCTATAACGAGAAGAAAGCTTTGATAGTTCTCACGATCTGACATCAGCTCAAACAAACAGACACAGCCTGACATGAGCATTTTAACGCAGGGGAAAGACCGCTCTCTCTCTTCAAGCAGAGATTTATTTTAGCACAACAACGGTTCAGTGAAAAATAATTATATTAACATCCCGCTTTGTAGACCAGGGCTGGATCAGCAGCAGCTTTGCACATGTTTGATTCATTTGAAATGTGGACAGTGGAGCAGCAGTTATGGGGCAGAGCTCGCAGCAGCTCTCATTGCTTGCTAAAAACAGCAGATCCATCGATGCTTTTACTTGTTGTTGCCGAAGTCTCCATCAGGACAGAGAAAAGTTGCAAGATTTGTCGCTATTCTGAAAAAAAGTCACAAGAGGGGTCTGAAAACTCACTAAATCTAGCAACACCGTCTCTCGCTCTCTCTCCGACTTGCTCCCCGTTCTCTCAGTGATGCCTCCGTGCTGTTGCGGGGGCTGGAGTACCGGTACCATCCAAATGCTGCAGTACGCCGATACCAAATTAGTACCGGCATACCGAACAACCCTAACCCTGGCAGGCGTCCCCCTTTAAACGACCAGTCCACCACAAAAGCTGTCCTCGCGGACATGACCCTGATTGTAGCATTTGATGGATGATAAGATAATGTTGAATACAGAGTGTTATTACGGTAGCCGGGTCGACAGAGCAAATTAACATGTTGCACATGACAACAGCTGTTATGGTAGCTCCGGAGCGCCTTTAAAAGACAGGAAACATAAGAGCAGAGCATGAGCTTGTCACCACCGCCAGAACAGCTCTGTGATATTATGGTGTGTGTGGATTGATTCATTTTGGTTTTGCATAAGGCTACATTCTGCTTCTGGGTCCGACTCAGGATCAGAGACGTACAGCAGCAGTACTGCTGATCCTCTGCTGGAACCCACTTTCCCATGGGGGGCGTGGCCAGCTACCGCTTATTTGCATAACATTAAAACAGCACATTTAAATGAGCTTAAAATAGGTAAAACGTTGGGGGTAAAATCTCCTTATCTAAGAATTATTTAATGAAGAGCCCAGAGACCTACCCTAAATTTTTAGAGGACGCATAATAGGCCGCCTTTAAAACATCACTTATGCAGGGGAATGGTGAACATCTTCACATCACACCAGTCCCAGGTTGTTACATAAAACCATAATATAACATTTACTGAGTGCAGAATAACAACTGAAAGCTAAAATTATTCAGTTTAGGCCGCTCTATTTAGAATAAACATATTTCAGCACCAAATGTATTAAAAGGTTAGCCTGCAGCAGGGATGTAGAGTGCATTTTCACTCTCGGTTGGATTTCTAAATGTGGAGTTCTTCTTACCATTCTTTTAAACACGTCTCACACAAAAAAAATCCCTGTCACACATTCAAATGTCCCTGCAGTGAGCCACAGCTAATTAAGACACGAGGCAGGTAACAAGGTTAGCCCCGCAGCCCGTTATTACTGTCGGTTAGCCTTACTGTGACGGACTCCATTAACAAATACAGTACTTTAAGTTTTACTATTTACAAAATCAACGTTAACGGGATATATTTAAACAAGACGGAACATGATTACCACGTATACGGCAACAAGATAAGATCGGCATTCATCCGATTCTGATGTTTGGCTGTATTTTGATAATAGCAAAGCCTAAATGTTACACGCACGCCCACAGACGGGTACTCTATGTCGGTGTTGGTTAAAAACATTGAAAAACGCCCAACGTGACCAGGGGAATGCGAAAAAGTAAGTGCGTTATCGTTCTCCGATGTAATGAGTAGCCCGGGATTGTTTCAGAGCAGTAATTGTCCGCTTTACTACATGAAATATCGTGGAACCTTCTAGCTCCCCGCTTGGAGAATGGAGCGCTCTGATGCTAGCTCTGCTAAAGCTAGCAGTGTGTAGCAACCGGTTTCTGTTGTCTTACCTGTCGTGTGCGCGGCATGTCTTCCTTGAATAAGGTTATTTCAACTGAGGTTGGAGTAACAAAGAGAAATCTCTTATTGATCTGCGATAAAACAAAGGGAGCGAGAGACTAGTTGATGGTTATTGTCATGAATCTGTTTATGTTCGCCCGGTTAGTCTGGCGCCACATTCCTACCAGACAGGGCAGGGAATTACATTTCCGGTGACGAAAGCAAGGGCCTCCAGACCAGCAGGGGGCGGCAACTTGCTCTCTCGTCTTTCGTTCTTCTTCTTCTTTTGTTTTATGGCGGTTGACAAACAACCTTTGGTGCATTACCGCCACCAGCTGAAATGGAGTGTGGATCGGGATTAAACCTAATCTAATATCCTACTACTATAAATAATAATAAATAAATAAATACATCGTTTTTATCAAATTAGTCTTTCTAAAAAATCTCAATAATAAAAAATAACCCTCTGATTTGGTGTGCAATCTAAAAGATATTTTATGTTTAACTTTAATTTACTGTTTTGTAATCTATTTATCAATTCATTCCTCTCAATATCATATTTACTGCAAAATAATATAAAACAACTCTGTCCTTTTCTTCTACAAAACAAAAATCACACTTTCCTGTATCATGGTTCCCCATTTTAAATAACGTGCTATTTAACCCTGTATGACCAAAGCGTAATCTTGACATTACTGTTTCTTCCTTTCTATTCCTTGATGTTTTCCCCATTAATCCTACTTTTCTTTGAATATTATAAAACCATCTTCCATTTCTTTCTTCTTCCCGCTGTTTCTGCCACCTTGCTCTAATCCTTTTCTTAATTACTGATTTTATTTCACCTTTATTAAATGGAATTATTATATCAATTAAACTGTGTTTACTTGCTCTTTTTGCATATTTATCTACCATCTCATTCCCTTTTATTCCTATATGAGAAGGAATCCATATAAAAAAAACTATTAATCCCATTGCTTGAATTCTGAATAATAATTGCTGAATTTCTAAATCCGGTCTGCTGTCTGAATGATTGTGTTTAAATGAATATAATGTTGAACTTGAGTCAGAGCAAACTAATTTGAATCTTTTGAAGCATCCGCATATATTTTTACATATCCATAATATTCTTTATCTATATATTGCTCAACCATATTGAATCTGAAATATCCTCTTTGTTTTTCCGCTTATACAACAAAGTTAAATCTGTATCAATTTCAGGTAACATAGATGGATGAAGTATTGATCTAATAACTGTTTTACTGCCATTTATTTGAAATAATTCAAGATCTTTTATATTAGAATCTGCTATCCATCCAAAAGAGTTTAATTTATTCTTCCCTTTTTCCCAACTTGGTTTTAAAATTTCCTGACATGGATGAGTTTCACAATGATTCTTTAACTGAAACCAGTAAATTGAAAGTAATTGTAATCTTCTCAATTATAGTGGCATTTCTCCCATTTCTACTTGTAATGCTGATATTGGTGTTGTTCTTATGGCCCCTGTGCATAATCTCAATGCTTGATACTGAACAATATCCAACTTTTTAAGTAATGAAACTGATACTATACTTGTCCTGTTAGATCTCAGTGCTGCGTTTGATACAGTTGATCACAATATTCTCCTACAAAGACTTGAACATACTGTAGGGATTAAGGGGAAAGCATTAGGCTGGTTTAAATCTTATCTGTCAGACAGATTCCAATTTGTTCATGTTAATAATAAATCTTCCTCAAACTCTAGGGTCACCTGTGGAGTACCACAGGGTTCAGTCCTTGGACCAATTCTCTTTACTATATATATGCTTCCGATAGGCAAAATTATCAGACAGCATGGGATTAATTTCCACTGTTATGCTGATGATACTCAGCTATATTTATCCATAAATCCTGATGAATCCAATCAATTACTTCGACTGCAGTCATGTCTTGATGACATCAAAAGCTGGATGACTTTAAATTTCCTGCATCTAAATTCTGACAAGACCGAAGTTTTAATCTTTGGGCCAGAGTCCTCAAAAAATAAACTTCTTAACCAATCACTTAATCTGGGTGGCATTAACCTGGCCTCTGGTAATAAAGTAAAAAATCTTGGTGTTATTTTTGACCAAGACATGTCATTTAAATCCCATATTAAACAGGTTTCCAGAGTTTCCTTTTTTCACCTCCGGAATATCGCCAAAATTAGAAACATTCTGTCCAGGAGTGATGCTGAAAAACTGGTCCATGCATTTGTTACTTCAAGGCTGGACTATTGTAATTCTTTACTATCAGGAATTCCACAAAATGCAGTTCAAAGCCTTCAGCTGATCCAAAATGCTGCAGCAAGAGTTCTGATGAAAATCAACAAGAGGGATCATATTTCTCCAATTTTAGCTTCCCTTCATTGGCTTCCTGTTAAATCAAGAATAGAATTTAAAATTCTTCTTCTAACGTATAAAGCCCTTCATAATCAAACTCCATCATATATCAGAGCTCTGATTACCCCGTATGTTCCTAACAGAGCACTTCGCTCTCAGACCACAGGTCTGCTGGTGGTTCCTAGAGTCTCTAAAAGTAGAATGGGAGGCAGATCCTTTAGCTATCAGGCTCCTCTCCTGTGGAACCAACTCCCAGTTTTGGTCCGTGAGGCAGACACCCTGTCTACTTTTAAGACTAGGCTTAAAACTTTTCTTTTTGACAAAAATTATAACTAGTGACTCATGTTACTCTCAGCTACCTTTTTACTGCTATAGGCTTAGGTTACTGGAGTATATCAGGATCTAATTTTCTCACTATATTGAGTTCTACTGTTCTTCAATTATGCATTATGTGTTGTCATTTCTGCTTTAACTTTCTGTTCTCTCTTTTATCTTCATAGTAGGTACACCTGGTCTGGCGTTCTGTTAACTGTGACATCATCCAGAGAAGACGGCTCACCCGCTACTACCATCTAATGTAGAACAGATTACTAGATCAATGTGTGCTTCTGTGCTTTTTTGTTTCTCTTGTTGTGTCTCTGCTCTGTCTTCTGTAACCCCCAGTCGGTCGAGGCAGATGACCGTTCATACTGAGCCCGGTTCTGCCGGAGGTTTTTTTTCCCGTTAATGGGTGGTTTTTCTTCCCACTGTCGCTTCATGCTTGCTCAGTATGAGGGATTGCAGCAAAGCCATGTACAATGCAGATGACTCTTCCTGTGGCTCTACGGTTCCCCAGGAGTGAATGCTGCTTGTCGGGACTTTGATGCAATCAACTGGTTTCCTTATATAGGACATTTTTGACCAATCTGTATAATCTGACCCAATCTGTATAATATGATTGAACTTGACTTTGTAAAGTGCCTTGAGATGACATGTTTCATGATTTGGCGCTATATAAATAAAATTGAATTGAATTGAATTGAATTGAATACTGAACCAAAAGCAATACATCCAAAATCAAAAACAGACCTAATTAAATCTGTATAAATTGATTTCAATGCCTTCCTCTCAGCTCCCCATTCATTCCCAACCAAACATCTCATAACATTTCTAACTCTTTTGCATTTATCAATCATCTTCTCAATATGAACTTCCCAATTAAGCCTTTCATCCATCCATATATCCAAAAATTTGAATTGTTTTACCTTTTCCAAATCATATTTATAAATTTGTAACATTAATTCTTCAGAAACCTTTTTCCTTGTAAAAAACAAAACCTTTGTTTTATCTACAGAAATCTTGAATCCCCATCTAAAAGACCAATGTTCTATTTTATTAATGGAACATAATTAAAGTTGCAATGATAAATAGGTAAAAATGATGATTTAAATCAAAATGATATTGCTGGAGCAATATAGTTATGATTTGAATGATAGTGTTACAGATCTTATTAGAAGGGTTAAATCATTTAACTCTGTGTAAGTAACCCCCCATTGCAAATACGATTATGGTTTGATGGTTCATAAAATAGCTTTCAATTCAATTCATGTGACCTGGTATGACGTTTTTGAAATTGGAGATATTTAAAGATGTTAGAAGATCACTTTAGTCTTGGCTTTTCTTTGAAAAACCATTATCTTCTTACTCAAGAACCAAGTAATCTGGATTTATTCTAAGTGGATATGGTAATACAGTTACCTTTTGGACATTCTAATTATAATGAGTACACGTTCTACAGTCATATTTAATAAATTACAGTATGGGGTCCAATGAGACTCATTTATCAGATTGAAAGTACCTTTTGAAAATAACAACCTATTAGCAAGTAATAACATATTTTTCATCAAGCACACATTTCTGTATTAAAAATGTAAAAACATAATCATAAACAGAAAAATGGGCTTTAGGCAGTAATTGAATATTATATGACTAGATCATTATAGGTTTTAAGAGCTGCACAGTGGCAGCAGTATTGCTTTACAGTAAGGACCAGGGGTTCGAATCTGAGTCCTGGGTCCTGCCTGGGGCTTGGATGTTCTCCCTGTACATGTGTGGGTCCGTAACTGTAGGTGAACTACTACTGTAGTTATAAATTGCCCTTAGGTGAGAGTGTTATCTGTCCTGTATGCCCTGTGATAGACTGCCAACATGTCCAGGATGTAGCCCACCTCTCGCCCAATGACTGCTGGACATATGCACCAGAAAATGCATTTATTATTTTCTGAAACTAGAAAACTTGTGAAACTTAAACAGTTATTTTTGTTTTCATTCTCCAATTCGCCCTTCCCCCACATTCTTCTGCCCAGTTGGGAGGACAAGGAGGGGTGAGTGAAGTGTTGCAGGACCCAGAAAGTGCGTTTGCCTTCCCGAGTGTTCCACTGACAGCCTATAAAGGGAAGAGAGAGGGCTGTGGGAGGACTCACCCCCAGCAGCTGATATAGCTCTATTTATAGCTTCTTGGGCCTTGTCATTGTATTAGTGCATACAACTTGGCAGAACGGACACATGCTTTTAACTTTTCTGTGAGTTAAAGGAACACAAGAAGTAGCTGTTCTTTTCATTTCCCTACAGGAATCAGAATGAACAAACCAAAGATTGTAAGACCAGAAGCAAGGTAAGTGCTGGCTTTCTGTTAGCAGAACTGGAGGAAGAAGCTACTTACACACGTATTTTGGTTTATTCACGACAATATTACAAATCACCACTGACTCCGTGTCTCAACAGCCAGCCAGCGCATGCACTATGGTTCGACAGAAAGAAATACGTCACCATCAACTTTGTTGTTCATAAGCCCAAAGATGTCCAAGTAGACATCCAGCCAGATAAAATGACTTTGTGGTGGGTTTATATAATTTTGATGTCTTCTGATATCTGTGTAACTTTACTTTACTTACCAAACTTCTCTCTGTGAAACAGCTGCAAAAATGATACAGATGATGTCTTCTACAACGAATTGCACTTTTACGACAAAGTCCAAATCTATGTAAGAGTTCACTTTTTGGAACCTATGTTGTTCAGCAACTTATGTGTACATATAAAGCTAGTCAGTGGCGCTAAATATAAACGTGGATATGTTTTAACCACTTTCAAGGACTCCAGGGAGAGAGTGTATGACCGCACCATTAACGTCTTGCTAAGAAAGATAAAACCTGACGTTGCATGGCCTCGTCTCCAGAAGGATACAGCAAAGGTAAGAGTAGTAACAGGCTCATTAGTTCTTCCCTTCCCAAAGTCTGGCACAGATTCTTTTATGACATATTTGCATTGTTAAGTAACTTTTTTATGTTTGACTATGTGCTGTTGCTCTTTCTGTAGCCAAGCTGGATTTCCGTGGACTTTGATAACTGGAGAGACTGGGAGCACGAGGACGATGAGGGAAAGGCGGAGTTCGACCAGTATGTGGATGTGAGTAGGCCCCACACTCAGCCCTCGTGACCTAGCCATAATACAATAGCTTGCAAAACAAGGCATACCTCTTCAACTTTTCTGCATTACAACCACTAATTTTAGTGTATTTTATTGGGCTCTTATGGGATAAACCAACACAAAGCAGTCGATGTACGTCTACTGAGACCTAAAATTTGGTCCATTCCTCTTTGTAAGATAGGTCAAGCTCAGTCAGATTGGAAAGAGAGAATCTGAACATCAAATTTCAAGTCTTTCAAAGATTCTCAGTTTGATTTAAGTCTGTACTTAGAATCACCCGTTCTAATACATTAATATCTTTAATCTAAACCATCCCTGGAAGGTGAATATCTGCCACTGTCTCACGTCTTTTGCAGAATGTAACAGATGTTCCTCCAAGATCACCTTGTATCTAGTTCCAACCATCATTCCATCAGCTCTGAGCAGTTTCCAAGTCCCTGCAGAATAAAAAAATAAATGCATCCCCACAGCATGATGCTACCGCCACCTTGTTTCACTTAATAATGATGATATGCTTCAAGTGATGTTCAAATTTCCCTCCAAGCAGAGTTTTGCTTGTAGGCCAAAAGTGTTCACATCTTCTTCTACATACTTCCTATGTTCCCTGCATGACTTGCAACACACAGCAAATTTTTTCTTACTGCTCTTTTTTCTTCCAATAATAGCCCTCTTCTTAGCACTCTTTCATAAATGCATAGTTAGATATCCTGTCAACGAATTCCTCTACCTGAGTTATGGATCTCTGCTGCTCTTCCGTTACAATGGGCTTTATTGCTGCTATTTTCATCAGTGCTCTGCTTGTTTGGCATGTCAATTTTAATTGCTCAGTGATTAAATCTTGGGATATTGTTTTATAGCCTAACTCTGCTATAAACTTCTCCACAGCTTCCTCCTTGGCCTGTCTGCTGTGTTCTTGGGTGATCGTAATGCAGTTTGTTCTCTAACGTTCTCTGACAAACCTCCGAGGCCTTCAGAGAACAGCCAGATTTAGTCTGAGATGAAACTACACAGATGGACCCTGGTTCTTAACCAGGCGAAACATAAAGGCAGCTGGTTGAACCAGAATTTAATTAGGGTTGTTCGAGTAAAAAAGCTTAACCTAAATATGGGCAATTACTGCTTTATCGCTTTTAAGCTCAATAAAACATACTGAAGTTTGTGGATATCATGTGAGAAAATGTGAAGAAGTTCAAAGGTATATCACAATTAATCAACACAGGCTTGTTTGAACACCTGCATGTTTTTATTCGTCAGATGATTCAAGAAATGGCCAGTGAAAACAAAGGAGCAGTACCGGATATGGGGGACCTCAGTGATGTAAGCTAAGTAATCTGCTTTAACAATGCACTGTAGAAAAGTGAAAATTTGTCCTTTAAATATGTACACTGATATTTCTCCTTTTTTCCCCTCTTACAGTCTGACTGACACGGACAGAGCTCTTTAATACATTTGTCGTGGACAGATTTCCTTATACTGCCCCTGGATTTTAAATACTATGCTAATGCTTGTGAGATTTGTTGTGAAATGAATGTGATTCTTCTAAATAGTTTTTTTTACACAAGTATATTTCCTATGTGTTTATTTGTGCTTTATGGTTTATTGTAACATATTTTTGTATATTTAGTTTTCTATTAGAAAGATTAAAATTTAAAGGATTATTAAAAGTGACATGTGTCCAAAGAGGGTTGTGACAGAATTTTGAATTAATCCACCCAATTTTGATCAAGGGTGGGATAGCCCTGATCATGCAGGAGCCAAAGAAATGGGCAAAGCTGTACAAGACAAATACCAAGTCAATGTATTAGAACCAGAAAACAACTGCAGAGCAGGGGTTTTCTGGTCTTGTCAGTCTATAAATAAAGTAAAACCCAGGCAGTTTTATCACATATTCTAAAATATTTCAAATCTTTATTTCTTGTGTTGCTGGTGAATAAGGCCCTAAATCCCCCAAATTCAGTGACTCAGAAAATTAGAATGTTACATTAGTACAATAAATAGGAAATTTCAGGCTTCTGAAATGTGCATTTATTTAAAAGAACTCAGTACTTGGTTGGTGCTCCTTTTGCATAAATATCCACATGAGCACAGCGTGACATGGGGGAGATGAGCTTGTGGTTCTCCGGAGGTGTATTGGAAGCCCGGGTTGCTTTAATAGGGACCATCAGGTGATCTGCGTTGTTGGTTCTGGTGTCATCTTTCTCTTGATTATACTCCATAGATTTTCTGTGGGGTTAGGTCAGAGGAGTTTGCTGGCCAGTCAAGGACTGTAACACCAAGGTCAGTGAACCAGCTTTTGATACCTTTGGCAGTGTCGAGATTTACGTTTTTGTTTGTTTATTTTGGACTTTTCTTGGATTAGCCTTCACCTCTCAGCCACTATCCAATCAGCTCAGTCTCCTTCCAGCCAACACCTTGCTGTTAATCACACCCACCTGCTGCACTAATTAGGGAACTCTGGTCACCTGTTCACCTACATATACCTACATGTTCTGGTGGTTCCCCGGTCTATGTCACCTTTCACTACCTGCATCCTCTGGTCTCCTGCTCATCCCTGCCTGCAAAAATTCTGCCAAAATTATTCTGCCTAGTCTGGTTCTGTTTGCCTGCCTCACCTGTCATTACTCATCATCTTCACAATAAACATTTTAAATGTAACTCTTTGTCCGGCTGTATATCAGGTTCGCCACCAGCGGTAATCCTTACCGGCAGTGTGGGCCGGTACCAAGTCTTTCTGGAAAATAAAATCAGCATCTTTCTCAAAGCTTGGCAGCTTGACTTCGGACTTAAAAAATAACAACAGTGAACCAACATAGGGAGACGTCATGGTATCCCAAATAATCCTTAACCGTAGAAACTTCTAACTGGACTTTAAACAACGTGGATTCGGTACCTCTCTGTTATTCCTTGATACTCTGGGACCCTGATTCACAAATTAAATGCAAACTTAACTTACATCTGAAAAGCAGACTTTGGACTATTGAGCAACAGTCCAATTCTTTTACTCCTTAACCCAGGTTGGACACCTCTCATGTAATTTCTGGTTCAGGCGTGGCTTAAGGACGGCAATATAGTAACCCGTGATTCATGAGTGTGTAGTGGCTCTCCGTGAATCAGGCTGACTCCAGCCTCAGTCCAGTCCTTGTGGGTCTTTAGTTTAAAACTCCTCTCAAGGCTTTGGTTCTCTAGGCTGGCCAGCCAGACTAACTTGCCTCTCTTCGATACGGCTGAAGTCAGTTCGCTGTACAGCAAAGCAAAAGCGAAACTGAGTCTGGCTGGCCAGGCAAGTGGTTCTCCCTATTGCTGGTGTACCTTTTCCTACCACTCTTCTTCCTTCCAGGCAGCATTCTGGACATAGACAGACTTTATTGTTAAGCAAATGCACATTCACAATGTACATTTGAGTGGAATCTCATTTCAAGGCTCCAAGTAAAAACAGAAAAAGGAGAAGAATTCTGAATAGAGGTATTTGTCACGAATGTAGCATCGACCAAAACAGACACTTTGAATTTACAGAAAAGTTATATGTAAGACCATAGAATAATGCAAGTATACTTAGCAGCAGGATGTATTGAACAGGACATTGTGGGAGGTGTGGGTGTCAACAGTCTGCCCCATGATTGTGTAGGGCAGGCAATGGCCTTAATACAACATGTGACGCTAAGACGCTGAGACTTTGTATTTTAATATCTGTAAGCAATAATAATCAGAAATGAAAAAGGCATGAACTATTTCACTCTAAGTGTACTCTTTCTCTTTCTGAAATGAGGGACAAAAAATATTCAACTCTGTCATAATTTTCCAACTTTTTCACTTATACAGTGAGACTTGGAGGATTTGCTGTTAAACATCTGGTTGAGAGATACCGCTTCTGCGGTTCAGTCTTGTTCAGGTCAGCAAAAAGGGGAGCATCACTGGTCATAATGCTCTGCTCCACAGCGAATACATTTATTTGTTCAATTTTCATTCATTTTATTCATGTATACTCCAGTGTAAAAACTATATATCACATATTTTGATGTTATTTTGTCCGAATTTAGTCCGAACACAGCGGAAAAAGGAACGCAAATGTGTCACGGGCTGATCCAGCCTCTCCGCGGGATCATCCCACGAAGGGGCAAAGCTCGAAGCTGTGAAGTTTGGGCTACATTGCTACCCGTGCTAAACTGACAGCTGCGATTGGATAAAAGATTTTAAGGACATAAGGGAAATCATCCATGTCAAAAAAATTTAAATCCTAGTTGGGAAAAAGGAAAAAAGAATTTAAAATCTTTTGGTTGGGATATTGAAAATATTATAAAAGAATTTGATTTAGATTATATAAATATTAGCCAAACAGTCCCTCTTTCACCAGTTCATCCATCTTTATTTTCTAATAGTATTGTTGATTTAACCTTGTTGAAGGAAAGGGAAAAAATAAACTATTTAGATTTTAGTTCAATACAATCATATTTAGACAATAACTATTATGGATATATTCAAGTTTTTACAGATGCTTCAAAAAACTCAAATAACAATAATGGGGTGTCATTCATTGTTCCAGAATTTAATATTAAGAAATGTAAAAGAATTTCTGATGGAGTATCAGTTTATACAGGAGAGATGATGGGAATCATTGTAGCTTTAGAATGGATTGAGGAAGTTCGTCCTTTGAGAAGCATAATTTGTTCCGATTCAAGTTCATCATTATATTCATTAAAAAATAATCATTCTACTAGTAGATCAGACCTTTTATTAGAGATTCAGTTATTAAGGTATAGAATTCAGGCAATGGGTTTAGTAGTTATTTTTACATGGATACCATCCCATATAGGAATAAAAGGAAATGAGTTGGCAGACAAATATGCAAAGAAAGCTACAAAAAATATGAATATTGATATAGTGGTAACATTTAGTAAGGAAGAAATTAAATCTATTATTAAACAAAAGGTTAAGGAAAGATGGCAGAAGCTGTGGGAAGAAGATAGAACCGGAAGATGGCTTTATAGTATTCAAAGGAAAGTTGGTGCAATGAGGATAACAGGAAGGAATAGAAAAGAGGAAACAATTATATCTAGATTACGTTTCGGACATACAGGGTTAAATGGAAATCTATTTAAAATGAGGAAACATCCAACAGGAGTTTGTGACTTTTGTTATCAAGAGGAGACGGTGGAGCATGTTTTGTTGGTTTGTCATAAATATTCTATGGAGAGAAGAGAATTATTACATCAATTACAAGAAAATAAATTACAGTTAAATTTAAAAGATATTTTGGGAAACATTTCTAATTCTGAGTATTTTGGTTATTTGATAAGCTACCTTAAGAAAACAAAATTGATAGAAAGGATATAAGTATATTTATGTAATTATTATTACCATTATATTTATATTTATTTATTTATCTAGTTATTTATTTTTTGTGGGAGAATATATATACATAGCATCCCGATCCACACTCCACTCTAGTAGATGGCGGTAATGCACATCATTAAGTTGCTTGCCAACCGCCATAAAACAAGAAGAAGAAGAAGAAGAAGAAGAAGACAGCTGCGAGTCGGCACCGCTTCCAGGCTCTGAATTTGCCTCTTAAACAGCCCAGAATGGCTTTCCAATGTCAACGAGATTGTTATATGAAAGAGGTATGCGTTTACAAAATATGCCGGAAACGTAATGGTTGAACCCCCCTGCTAGCCAGCTACTGTAGCTAAAGCTAACTTCACTTTTGTTTTCAAGGCGAAATTTAAAGTTTTTGTTTGCACTTTGTTTGCCTTGTTTGTTTAAAATTCTTATGAATTAAAAAATGTCCTATTAAATTAAATGCACGAAACTTGTAGTTTGAATGCATTGCTAGATGACACGTTCCCATTCATTCGCTTTCAGTTTATTACGTCTGTCGTATCCTGCTGCCCTGCGGAGCTAAAGCAGGAGGTGAATGGAAAGAAAGAAATCCTGAAAGGCTTTAACGTCATCCTCCAAGATACAGTCCTGTTCCCTGAAGGAGGCGGCCAAGTAAGCGTGTTCACCATCACGCCTGTTCCACCGTTGGAAATCAGCGTGTAACCCTTAATGCTCCCACAGCCAGATGACCGCGGCCTGATAGGAGAGGTTCCGGTTCTAAGGGTGACCAGGCAAGGATCGGATGCTGTGCACTTTGTGAGCTCGCCTTTGGAGGTGGGTCAGGAGGTGCGTGTGAAAGTAGACTGGGAGAGGAGGTTTGATCACATGCAGCAACACTCAGGTGAGGAGGAGGGTAAAACTAAAGTGTTTTGACTGCTTGAGCTACATGAAATCTGTCTTTTTAGTGTGA
The DNA here is from genome assembly GCF_011125445.2 of Fundulus heteroclitus. Classification (NCBI taxonomy): domain Eukaryota; kingdom Metazoa; phylum Chordata; class Actinopteri; order Cyprinodontiformes; family Fundulidae; genus Fundulus; species Fundulus heteroclitus. The sequence continues at coordinate 27,224,841 of NC_046370.1, forward strand.
TACATGGTGCCTTGCAGAAGAATGTCAACGCATTTACATCTTTTTCATTTTGTCATGTAACAGTCGCAGACCTCAAGGTATGTGTATTGGAATTGTATGTGATAGGTCGACACTAAATAGTGCAGAAATGTGAAATAGAAGCAAAATGATACATGGTTTTCAAATTCCACTGCAAATAAATATCAGAAAAGCTTGGCATGAATTTGGATCCATCCCCTTTTTTCTGATTCTGCTGAATAAAATCCAGGGCTACTAATTGGGTTCAGAAGTCCTTTCATTGATAAACAGAGTCCACTTGTGTCTAATTAATTCCTGGTATGAATCTAGCTGTTAAGAGGTTTGTTAGAGAACATTAAACAATAAACAGCGTCATAAAAACCCAAGGAAGACAACAGATAAATCAGGGATAGTTTGTGGAGGAGTTTAAAGCAGAATTAGGGTATGAAACAATATCCCAAACTCTGGGTATCTCACTGAGAACTGTTTAACCTGTCATCTGGAAGTCAGAAAAATATATATGTATGTGACCAAAATGAAATGATTTAGCCTACATGCAAATTGCTACCTGTTGCAAAAAACTAACACTCACTTTGAACACAAATTCTTCCCCCTGAAACATGTCGTTGGAAGCATTACACAGTAGGAATGCTTTCCTTCAGCGGGAACAGGGAAGCCGGTCAAAGTTGATGGGATGATGGGTGAAGCTTAAAACCGGACCATCCTGGCAAAACGCAGCTTTAGAGGCCGCAAAAGACTTGAGACTTGGAGTTTCACCCTCTAACAGGCTGTATACATGCGGCCAGAGATGATATGAAATAGTGCTGTCCAGTCCATACATAAACCCAATTCACAATCTGTGGCTAGACTTAAAAACTGATGGTCACAGACACTCTCCATGCAGTCTGACTGTGATCGAGCCATTTTGCAAGAAAGAAAGAAAAAAACGTGTTAGCTACATGACTGAGATTAGCATATTCATCATGAGGCACGAGAGACACTTGGTTGGTGGGTGTGTTGATGTGGGCGTGTCACAAGGCATGAATGGCATGTTTACTGGCCTTTAATGGACGAGGAAGCTGCTTGAACCTAAGGATGATGTATTTTTACGTTTTTGATTGTCTGTCCTCTAAAATACCATTGTGGTTGTAATGTGATAAAATGAAAAATAAAGAATTAAAGGAGTAACAATAACTGTTCTAAGATGTAGTCGGTTTCCTTCTTGTTGCTTAGGTCAGCATTTGATCACAGCTTTGGCAGACACGATGTTCGGATACAAGACAACCTCATGGTACGTCCTTAGACTGATTAGATTCACTGGTTCAGCATCGAGACCCGGGCATTTTACCCGATCTGATGCTTTTTTTTCACCCCCTACCTTCAGGGATTTGGGCCGTCAGAGAAGCACAATTGAACTGGACACTCCGTCAGTGAAAGCAGCGCAGCTTCAGGAACTGGAAGAAGCCGTGAATGAGAAGATCAGATCTCACGTTCCTGTTCATGTTCAGCTCCTTTCTTTAGACGACCCTGCTGTGGAGAAAGTGTGTATCCACGAAGGTGGTACTTATGGTGGCTGAGCGTTTAGCAATCAGTGATTAGAATGTGTGATTATTATTTTTTTGTCACTACCAATTCAACACATTATGTTCCCGTGGGGCAGGTGAGAAGTCGAGGGCTGCCGGATGATCATGCAGGACCTATTCGGATTATTGATATAGAGGGCGTGGATGCCAACATGTGCTGTGGAACCCATGTGACCAACCTCAGCCACTTACAGGTGCATTTTAACACTCAAGGACAGACCACAGCACAACCAAGGTGATAATAAACTCTTCGTTCTCTGCTCCATTTTTCTGATCTTAGGTTATAAAGTTGCTGGGAACCGAGAAGGGAAAGAAAAACAAAATCAACCTGATCTTCCTCGCAGGGAACAGAGTGCTGAAGTATTCAGAGAAGAGCTACAGCACAGAGCGCTCGCTGGTGTCTCTTCTCAAGTAGGTTTAAACTGAATTTCAAACAAGCCCTTCAAAATCAAGCTAAAAGTAAAAAATAAACTAATGTTGCTCATAATTCAACAGGACGGGCCCTGATGAGCATGTCGAGGTAGTAGACAAGTTGCAGAAGTCTGTCAAGCTGCTACAGAAGGTGAGATTATTTGGTTTTCAGGATGTAGGCTAAAGCTTTGGCCTGAATTTCTGCAACTGCTTCCAGACCAACCTGAGCCTGCTTCGGGATATGGCCGTCCTTATTGCTCAGAACTTTAAGAACAACCCTGAGAGAGGAAACATCTTCAGCTTACACAAGTAAGACAAGAAATATGAGTATTAGTCAGCATATTTGCTCCGCAACACTATTCTCTACAATCACAACCTTAGATTCTATTGGGATTTTATGCATTCAACCGAGTTGAAGTAGTACTACATCATTGTGTAAAGTAGAATGAAAAGAATAAAGGGATAGCATTGCTGACAGCTATAAGAAGTTGCATTGAAGGTCTGCACCAAGCCCTGCAGAGGGGACGAGGCAAACGTTAGGGCTGGGCAATATGGATTAAAAAATAAATCTCCGATTTTATCATACCAAATCCGATTGATCAATTTTTTTCCTCCTTTTTGTTTCATAAGAAGAAATTAAAGAAATGATTTTGAAACCTTGTCAAGCATTTCGTCAGGGATTTGACCTGAATTCAAAGTGCAACTAAAAACAAGCTGTGAAACATGTTTGTAAAACAAGATGGCAGCCGTGCCATTATAAACAATGAAAATATAACAAAACATTTGCTGCTAGTGGTATTACACATTGAGCTAAGAACAGGCTTCACTGCACTTGTGAACTTCAAACTAAGTTAAAAAAAAAGTAAATAAGTAAATGAAGTACCTCGTATTATGGTTAAAAAAAAAGTTTCTACTTAACAATATTTGACAATACATTTGCCTAAACACATATTCAGCATCACATGCTGTTCTCTTCATGGAAACCCAATGAATGTATTGGCAAAATAAAATCCAGATTTTCCAAAAATGAAATCTTAAAGAATTGTAAATTCGAATTAATCGATTAAATCGATTTATCGTCCAGCCCTAGCAAACGTTTAGAAGAAGGTAGCGCGGTCAGCTGGATCAAGGCTGAACTTTCTGGCCTCCTGTGTGTGATGGAAAACTAACACCAGTTGAACCCGCTGTACCCACTGAAAAGAAATGTTTCAGCAGCATCATATTGGCAGAATGTTGGCTGAAGTTTGTGGTTGTTAACATGACAAAAATGTAAAGTTTAAGGGCTATGAACAACATTGCAGTGCATGCTAGGTCTTTGACAACAGCTTAAATCTTTAACTACAGGAAAGAAGGCGACAATGAGTTCATGAATATCATCGCTAATGAAATAAACACAGAGGTAAGACCTCCAGCTGGCTGCTTAGTACTTGGCTGATAGTTTTTCCTGGAATAATTGTTTTATTTGCTTCAAGGAAACTCTGGTTTTCCTCACTGTCGGAGAGGAAAAGGGTCCCGGCTTGTTTCTCCTCGCTGGACCCAGCGGACCAGTGGCTGAATTGGGACCACGGTAAGAGATTCAAGGGTACGTTTTAGCTTTTTGTTTTCCCGGAAAGCAGAGCTGTTCAACGTGTCTCTGTGCTCTCCAGGATTTTAGAGATACTTCAAGGAAAAGGGGCAGGGAAGAATGGCCGTTTCCAAGGCAAAGCGAACAGTCTGGCACGGAGAGAGGAGGCGGAGGCGTTGCTGAGACAGCATCACAGCTCACAGGAAGAGTAAACCCAGGAGCCATTCAGTGAAAGTGGATAAAAGTTTCTGTGAAAGGGGGAAAAAAACGACGACACTGGAAAACTGGAAAATACTCAAGCCTTTATTTTGAGCACATTTATTGAGAAACTGCTTACAAGACATGGCACAGTTGTTGATACCCCTGCTGGTATAACTTTGTAGGACCCCTGCTTGCCAACAACGGAGTACTTTCAGTATTTTCAGTATTTACCAGGTGTGTGCGCACCACACTTTGGGAAACCCTGCTCTGGATCATCCTGAGTGCTCTCTCTCTCTAAAAGACCATTTCTTCTTGTGGATGTGGAATTTGAGGGGTAGAAGTTGGACAAAGTAGATGAAGTCTTTATTCAAGTTTTTAATCATCAAAACGTAATATGTCTTTCTCTCCAAATTAAATTGGTTCTCCGATTTTCTCTCTTATAAGTTGTACATCTGTCCAAAATGTCATTGTATGTGTACATTGATCGAATAAAGGAGAAATAGTTTCTGTATTAATTTCACAGAATGTGCAAGAATAGGTAATATCAAGCTGAAATCTTTCCAGTCTTTTTTTGCACTTTATATATTATGTACAATTTTATAGGTAATATCTTTAACTTTATTTGTTATGCAACAATTCTTTCCATGTAACCAGATCCGGTTCTAATTAATTTCTCCAAATATAGAACACCAAAAGGAACACCCATAATGTATAGCAATTCTCTGTAAACATGCCTTGATAATTTTTGTGGAACGTCTTTTTTTTTTGTGGTACTCTTTTAGCTGGTCACTAATTGAAATATTTGGTTTTGTTCCTTTAAATAACTAACTTTTGGTAAACTGTGAAAAACCACAGCATACTCATCAGGTGTTAAAAGGATGTAAAATTTGGACAGAAATTAGGTGTATGACAAAGTGTCCATTATCATTAAAAACTGTTGGACAAGCGCTAATGGTTAACCATTTAATTTTAAGGGAAATGTTTAGTGTGTCAAAACTTAGGAACATTAGGCCATCAAACATTTTGTTATTACAAAGAATGTCTGTTTTTAAGTAATGACATTTCCATCTAAAATCAAACAGAATTTTATGTAACTTTTTGCACACCTTTGACATTTCTAACAATAATGCAGCGTATACAGCTCTGGAGATTCCTTCAGTTTATGATAGTCAAATCCTTCCATTTAGTGACAGGTCTCTCATCAGCTACAAGTTAAATTTTGTTATTTGTTTTATGAGTGGGATCAAAGTTAGAATTACAATGTAAATGTTTTTTTCGCAATAACCACTCCCAGGTATGTAACTTTCTGTTTAACAGGAATGGTAATGGTAAATGGCTTGTACTTGTATAGCGCTTTAACTAGTCTTGACGACCTCCAAAGCGCTTTACACTACAGTTCAGTCATTCACCCATTCACACACACATTCACACCCTGAGGAATGTCATTAACCCGAGTGTGGAATCTTTTAGAGGAAACAGAACAGATTTAAGATTAATTTTTAAACCTGAGAGAAGAAAATTCTTGTATACACTCAATTGCTTTACTCACCTCGTGTACATCAGAAATAAATAATGCAGTGTCATCAGCTAGCTGTGATGTTTTAATCTAAAGCCGAAAGACCCTGGAATTGGCCTTTTTAATACATATTAATGTACAGACATAATTTGTGTAACCAGAATAGAAAAATGGTGGGCTTAATATGGTGCAATTTTTGTGCCATTGACCTGAGCACGCAGGCACCAATCTGAGGCAGTGAGACACGTACTCAGCGTTTAAGCCTCACATGCGCGCTCAATACCTGTTGGGCACGTGCTCAAAACTGAAAAATATGGCAAGCTGATGAGGCCAATTATCGTCCGTACAAAAACGCGCAGTTCCAACCCGTATTTTACGCGAGCGCCCATTTTTTACGTCAACGCGCGTTTCCAGCCAGAACGCGCGGTGACGTAAAACCTGCGCGCTCGCATAAAATACGTGCGGTGGCGTTCCTTGCATATTATATTATCAGGAGGTTGTCTTTTATGTGCTCAGCCACTAGATTTAAAGGTGTTTTACCCAATAAGAACACTGCAGCACCAGACACAACCAGGAGGTTGTGTCTTCTTTCTGCCTTTCCCCAAAGATCAGGTACCCCCTGGTTGTGTCTGGTGCTGCAGTGTTCTTATTGGGTAAAACACCTTTAAATCTAGTGGCTGAGCACATAAAAGACAACCTCCCGATAATATATTATGCAAAAAAACGCCACCAAACGTTATTAACACCACCGCACGTATTTTACGGGAGCCCGCATTTTTTACGTCACCGCGCGTTTCCAGCCAGAACGCGCGGTGACGTAAAAAACGCGTAAAATACGGGTTGGAACTGCCGTTATTGTACGGACGATATTTGGCCTCATCGGCTTGCCCTGCTTCCACGCTCCACAAGAGCTGTGCGCTCCGGTGTCTCTGCGCTAGCGACTTCATAAATGAATGTAAATGAACCACACCATCAGTGTTTATAAACTATTTGTTTTTAGTAAAATCGATAAGTTTATTCTGCAGATGTATCTTTTGATGAAAAAGTTGTAGCTACGGCCTTTAACATTGGAGCAGTTCCTGACACCGAGGACACCACTGTTGCCCTGAGGGATAGACAAATGAAGGAGCCACAACTTTTTGGCAACACCACCAGCGGAGCACACAGGGCGTCAAACGTAACCAGTTATAATAAACTGCAATTTTAAAGATGTTTGTGTATATATGTTTATTAACCCAACATGCAGTCCAGTAATATAACATATTTCATGCAGAAATGCATGTAGAAAAATAACCACTTCAATTTCTTTTGCCTTGAGTGCAGACTCCTTTGTGGTCTTGGTTCCTTTAAACTCCTTTGTGGCAGATAGGGTCTCTAAGTAGACTAAACACACAGGTTTGCCTTGAAATGTCATTTTCTCTCTTCTCCACTCAGACATACAGTAGCTCAGCGTCTCATTTTCACTGGTAAAAAATACCCCGGGGCCATCTAGTGGCCAGTTGTGTCATTACAACCAACTCAGTGCTGCAGAAACATTGTTATACATCAAATTTTCAAGTGAGGGCGTGGGCCATGCTCGGCCCGGGGGCCACCAGTTGCCCCTCCACAGACTAGATGGTGATTAAGAGGACAGGAAGTGGAGACATCACAAAATGTTAAAAATGTTATATTTAAAACACTGAAGCCACATTATCATTTTACTATTTGTTGTAAAAACATCCTTCTATAGACAACCTTTTTCTTTTAATGGATTTATTTCAATAAATCACTTTAAAGAATCAATAATCTGAGTTTAATTAAACAATAATAGTAAGAGTTTGACTGCACTGGGCCGTCCCTGTCTGTCAACGTCTGCGTGTTCCTGAGTGTGTTTCTCCTCTTTCTGTGTTTCTTTCAGGCTACATCCAGGCTGTGGTGTTTCCTGCTGGAGCCTGGAGAATCAAAGTCACGGAGAACAAGCCTTAAAGGGTTTTCTGGGTAATAATCGCTTTGTCTAGATGTTAATAAGTTCCCAGCACATGAAAGTCAAATTTATACTTTACCAGAACTACATAAAAACTCAGGCTATAAATGTTTAAGCAGAAATTATTTCCATTTTTAGGTTAACATTTTAAATTATTGGCCACAAAGACAATTTAATTTCCCTTTGGGATTAATAAAGTAATATTAAATTGAATTGAAAAGGAGCAAGTTTGTGTTCATTTAAAGATTTTTTTTTAATGACATGCAGTTTTCTAAAAAGGGTCGTACAGTATTCAGTAAATCACATTACTGTGCTTGCAATTATTACTGTAGTAATGTAGTTATTGTTTTTCAATTAATGTTTTATTATTAGGAAGCAAAGTAAATAAATAAATAAAATAAACATACTTTGCAAAACAACTGTTACACAAACATTTCACATTTCTATAACAGGTAAATATCTTATTGATGGAATTTGTGCCAAATATGGATTTTATGTGCATATGGGAACTATATCTTATTCAGCTAACCAAGTTTCTAATTTCCTTACAGATCTTAAAGACTCCAGCAATAGATCCATCTACAGCGACTGGAAGATTAAACTTCCAGGGGCCTTTGAGCAGACTGGGACCACGGTGCGCCATGTTAGAAGAGGACTGGGGGGGATTTCTGCAACACTCCTACACCTAATGGTGACCAGCCAGTGGGCAGTTTAAACATGACAAGACAAAATGCATGCCTGTATTTAGTCAAAGAAGATTTGACTAAACCTACTCCCACTAAAAATGAACAGGTTTACCACTGTCTCTTGTTTTGTACGTTTTAGGTAGGCATTTCTCCAACTGAGTTTAGAGACTACCTTAACTTATAATTATTAGATCTAACATTTCTAACCATTGACTGGTTTTAGTATTGATATCTAACCATTGATCAACAGCTGGCTGAAACAGATTGACAGGAGATGAATGAGGCTTAATAACGGCAAACAATTATGGGATTCTGATAAAGTACAGCCCTCCAAGTGTGAAACTTTGACACCTCATAACTCTGAGACGTTTGGTTTAATCTGGCCCAAATTTGCTATGCAGCTTCCTGTGGTAAGGTGCTACAAACCTGGAAGAGCCTATCTCTCAAAGACCTTCCATCTGTTAGTTGTTTTTGGACCGGTTATTAGGTTTGACGGCACAGCACGGCTTTCTCTCGGCCCCTGGGGCAGATAGGGACCCCAAATTACCAGGGCCTGCTCTACTCGCACCCTAGAAACCGTGCGGTTTGATATCTCTAAGTTAAGTAGAATCTTTACTGGTGTCTCTTTGGGCCTGGTGGGGCTCCATGAAGCCTAAATCCTTGAGCTAGGGTTGGGATCTTTGGTCAGGCTCATCCCAGAGGGCTGATTTTCACAAATGTCATTCGGGGGGTGACAATAAGTGGATTCTGTGAGTTTGGTGTCGCTGGAGCGTTTCGTCTTGGCATGACAGGGGCAGGAAGGGGTGGAAAAATGACCAAAAATGAAACTTTGACACCTCATAACTCTGAGACGTTTGGTTTAATCTGGCCCAAATTTGCTATGCAGCTTCCTGTGGTAAGGTGCTACAAACCTGGAAGAGCCTATCTCTCAAAGACCTTCCATCTGTTAGTTGTTTTTGGACCGGTTATTAGGTTTGACGGCACAGCACGGCTTTCTCTCGGCCCCTGGGGCAGATAGGGACCCCAAATTACCAGGGCCTGCTCTACTCGCACCCTAGAAACCGTGCGGTTTGATATCTCTAAGTTAAGTAGAATCTTTACTGGTGTCTCTTTGGGCCTGGTGGGGCTCCATGAAGCCTAAATCCTTGAGCTAGGGTTGGGATCTTTGGTCAGGCTCATCCCAGAGGGCTGATTTTCACAAATGTCATTCGGGGGGTGACAGTGAGTGGATTCTGTGAGTTTGGTGTCGCTGGAGCGTTTCGTCTTGGCATGACAGGGGCAGGAAGGGGTGGAAAAATGACCAAAAATGAAACTTTGACACCTCATAACTCTGAGACGTTTGGTTTAATCTGGCCCAAATTTGCTATGCAGCTTCCTGTGGTAAGGTGCTACAAACCTGGAAGAGCCTATCTCTCAAAGACCTTCCATCTGTTAGTTGTTTTTGGACCGGTTATTAGGTTTGACGGCACAGCACGGCTTTCTCTCGGCCCCTGGGGCAGATAGGGACCCCAAATTACCAGGGCCTGCTCTACTCGCACCCTAGAAACCGTGCGGTTTGATATCTCTAAGTTAAGTAGAATCTTTACTGGTGTCTCTTTGGGCCTGGTGGGGCTCCATGAAGCCTAAATCCTTGAGCTAGGGTTGGGATCTTTGGTCAGGCTCATCCCAGAGGGCTGATTTTCACAAATGTCATTCGGGGGGTGACAGTGAGTGGATTCTGTGAGTTTGGTGTCGCTGGAGCGTTTCGTCTTGGCATGACAGGGGCAGGAAGGGGTGGAAAAATGACCAAAAATGAAACTTTGACACCTCATAACTCTGAGACGTTTGGTTTAATCTGGCCCAAATTTGCTATGCAGCTTCCTGTGGTAAGGTGCTACAAACCTGGAAGAGCCTATCTCTCAAAGACCTTCCATCTGTTAGTTGTTTTTGGACCGGTTATTAGGTTTGACGGCACAGCACGGCTTTCTCTCGGCCCCTGGGGCAGATAGGGACCCCAAATTACCAGGGCCTGCTCTACTCGCACCCTAGAAACCGTGCGGTTTGATATCTCTAAGTTAAGTAGAATCTTTACTGGTGTCTCTTTGGGCCTGGTGGGGCTCCATGAAGCCTAAATCCTTGAGCTAGGGTTGGGATCTTTGGTCAGGCTCATCCCAGAGGGCTGATTTTCACAAATGTCATTCGGGGGGTGACAGTGAGTGGATTCTGTGAGTTTGGTGTCGCTGGAGCGTTTCGTCTTGGCATGACAGGGGCAGGAAGGGGTGGAAAAATGACCAAAAATGAAACTTTGACACCTCATAACTCTGAGACGTTTGGTTTAATCTGGCCCAAATTTGCTATGCAGCTTCCTGTGGTAAGGTGCTACAAACCTGGAAGAGCCTATCTCTCAAAGACCTTCCATCTGTTAGTTGTTTTTGGACCGGTTATTAGGTTTGACGGCACAGCACGGCTTTCTCTCGGCCCCTGGGGCAGATAGGGACCCCAAATTACCAGGGCCTGCTCTACTCGCACCCTAGAAACCGTGCGGTTTGATATCTCTAAGTTAAGTAGAATCTTTACTGGTGTCTCTTTGGGCCTGGTGGGGCTCCATGAAGCCTAAATCCTTGAGCTAGGGTTGGGATCTTTGGTCAGGCTCATCCCAGAGGGCTGATTTTCACAAATGTCATTCGGGGGGTGACAGTGAGTGGATTCTGTGAGTTTGGTGTCGCTGGAGCGTTTCGTCTTGGCATGACAGGGGCAGGAAGGGGTGGAAAAATGACCAAAAATGAAACTTTGACACCTCATAACTCTGAGACGTTTGGTTTAATCTGGCCCAAATTTGCTATGCAGCTTCCTGTGGTAAGGTGCTACAAACCTGGAAGAGCCTATCTCTCAAAGACCTTCCATCTGTTAGTTGTTTTTGGACCGGTTATTAGGTTTGACGGCACAGCACGGCTTTCTCTCGGCCCCTGGGGCAGATAGGGACCCCAAATTACCAGGGCCTGCTCTACTCGCACCCTAGAAACCGTGCGGTTTGATATCTCTAAGTTAAGTAGAATCTTTACTGGTGTCTCTTTGGGCCTGGTGGGGCTCCATGAAGCCTAAATCCTTGAGCTAGGGTTGGGATCTTTGGTCAGGCTCATCCCAGAGGGCTGATTTTCACAAATGTCATTCGGGGGGTGACAGTGAGTGGATTCTGTGAGTTTGGTGTCGCTGGAGCGTTTCGTCTTGGCATGACAGGGGCAGGAAGGGGTGGAAAAATGACCAAAAATGAAACTTTGACACCTCATAACTCTGAGACGTTTGGTTTAATCTGGCCCAAATTTGCTATGCAGCTTCCTGTGGTAAGGTGCTACAAACCTGGAAGAGCCTATCTCTCAAAGACCTTCCATCTGTTAGTTGTTTTTGGACCGGTTATTAGGTTTGACGGCACAGCACGGCTTTCTCTCGGCCCCTGGGGCAGATAGGGACCCCAAATTACCAGGGCCTGCTCTACTCGCACCCTAGAAACCGTGCGGTTTGATATCTCTAAGTTAAGTAGAATCTTTACTGGTGTCTCTTTGGGCCTGGTGGGGCTCCATGAAGCCTAAATCCTTGAGCTAGGGTTGGGATCTTTGGTCAGGCTCATCCCAGAGGGCTGATTTTCACAAATGTCATTCGGGGGGTGACAGTGAGTGGATTCTGTGAGTTTGGTGTCGCTGGAGCGTTTCGTCTTGGCATGACAGGGGCAGGAAGGGGTGGAAAAATGACCAAAAATGAAACTTTGACACCTCATAACTCTGAGACGTTTGGTTTAATCTGGCCCAAATTTGCTATGCAGCTTCCTGTGGTAAGGTGCTACAAACCTGGAAGAGCCTATCTCTCAAAGACCTTCCATCTGTTAGTTGTTTTTGGACCGGTTATTAGGTTTGACGGCACAGCACGGCTTTCTCTCGGCCCCTGGGGCAGATAGGGACCCCAAATTACCAGGGCCTGCTCTACTCGCACCCTAGAAACCGTGCGGTTTGATATCTCTAAGTTAAGTAGAATCTTTACTGGTGTCTCTTTGGGCCTGGTGGGGCTCCATGAAGCCTAAATCCTTGAGCTAGGGTTGGGATCTTTGGTCAGGCTCATCCCAGAGGGCTGATTTTCACAAATGTCATTCGGGGGGTGACAGTGAGTGGATTCTGTGAGTTTGGTGTCGCTGGAGCGTTTCGTCTTGGCATGACAGGGGCAGGAAGGGGTGGAAAAATGACCAAAAATGAAACTTTGACACCTCATAACTCTGAGACGTTTGGTTTAATCTGGCCCAAATTTGCTATGCAGCTTCCTGTGGTAAGGTGCTACAAACCTGGAAGAGCCTATCTCTCAAAGACCTTCCATCTGTTAGTTGTTTTTGGACCGGTTATTAGGTTTGACGGCACAGCACGGCTTTCTCTCGGCCCCTGGGGCAGATAGGGACCCCAAATTACCAGGGCCTGCTCTACTCGCACCCTAGAAACCGTGCGGTTTGATATCTCTAAGTTAAGTAGAATCTTTACTGGTGTCTCTTTGGGCCTGGTGGGGCTCCATGAAGCCTAAATCCTTGAGCTAGGGTTGGGATCTTTGGTCAGGCTCATCCCAGAGGGCTGATTTTCACAAATGTCATTCGGGGGGTGACAGTGAGTGGATTCTGTGAGTTTGGTGTCGCTGGAGCGTTTCGTCTTGGCATGACAGGGGCAGGAAGGGGTGGAAAAATGACCAAAAATGAAACTTTGACACCTCATAACTCTGAGACGTTTGGTTTAATCTGGCCCAAATTTGCTATGCAGCTTCCTGTGGTAAGGTGCTACAAACCTGGAAGAGCCTATCTCTCAAAGACCTTCCATCTGTTAGTTGTTTTTGGACCGGTTATTAGGTTTGACGGCACAGCACGGCTTTCTCTCGGCCCCTGGGGCAGATAGGGACCCCAAATTACCAGGGCCTGCTCTACTCGCACCCTAGAAACCGTGCGGTTTGATATCTCTAAGTTAAGTAGAATCTTTACTGGTGTCTCTTTGGGCCTGGTGGGGCTCCATGAAGCCTAAATCCTTGAGCTAGGGTTGGGATCTTTGGTCAGGCTCATCCCAGAGGGCTGATTTTCACAAATGTCATTCGGGGGGTGACAGTGAGTGGATTCTGTGAGTTTGGTGTCGCTGGAGCGTTTCGTCTTGGCATGACAGGGGCAGGAAGGGGTGGAAAAATGACCAAAAATGAAACTTTGACACCTCATAACTCTGAGACGTTTGGTTTAATCTGGCCCAAATTTGCTATGCAGCTTCCTGTGGTAAGGTGCTACAAACCTGGAAGAGCCTATCTCTCAAAGACCTTCCATCTGTTAGTTGTTTTTGGACCGGTTATTAGGTTTGACGGCACAGCACGGCTTTCTCTCGGCCCCTGGGGCAGATAGGGACCCCAAATTACCAGGGCCTGCTCTACTCGCACCCTAGAAACCGTGCGGTTTGATATCTCTAAGTTAAGTAGAATCTTTACTGGTGTCTCTTTGGGCCTGGTGGGGCTCCATGAAGCCTAAATCCTTGAGCTAGGGTTGGGATCTTTGGTCAGGCTCATCCCAGAGGGCTGATTTTCACAAATGTCATTCGGGGGGGTGACAGTGAGTGGATTCTGTGAGTTTGGTGTCGCTGGAGCGTTTCGTCTTGGCATGACAGGGGCAGGAAGGGGTGGAAAAATGACCAAAAATGAAACTTTGACACCTCATAACTCTGAGACGTTTGGTTTAATCTGGCCCAAATTTGCTATGCAGCTTCCTGTGGTAAGGTGCTACAAACCTGGAAGAGCCTATCTCTCAAAGACCTTCCATCTGTTAGTTGTTTTTGGACCGGTTATTAGGTTTGACGGCACAGCACGGCTTTCTCTCGGCCCCTGGGGCAGATAGGGACCCCAAATTACCAGGGCCTGCTCTACTCGCACCCTAGAAACCGTGCGGTTTGATATCTCTAAGTTAAGTAGAATCTTTACTGGTGTCTCTTTGGGCCTGGTGGGGCTCCATGAAGCCTAAATCCTTGAGCTAGGGTTGGGATCTTTGGTCAGGCTCATCCCAGAGGGCTGATTTTCACAAATGTCATTCGGGGGGTGACAGTGAGTGGATTCTGTGAGTTTGGTGTCGCTGGAGCGTTTCGTCTTGGCATGACAGGGGCAGGAAGGGGTGGAAAAATGACCAAAAATGAAACTTTGACACCTCATAACTCTGAGACGTTTGGTTTAATCTGGCCCAAATTTGCTATGCAGCTTCCTGTGGTAAGGTGCTACAAACCTGGAAGAGCCTATCTCTCAAAGACCTTCCATCTGTTAGTTGTTTTTGGACCGGTTATTAGGTTTGACGGCACAGCACGGCTTTCTCTCGGCCCCTGGGGCAGATAGGGACCCCAAATTACCAGGGCCTGCTCTACTCGCACCCTAGAAACCGTGCGGTTTGATATCTCTAAGTTAAGTAGAATCTTTACTGGTGTCTCTTTGGGCCTGGTGGGGCTCCATGAAGCCTAAATCCTTGAGCTAGGGTTGGGATCTTTGGTCAGGCTCATCCCAGAGGGCTGATTTTCACAAATGTCATTCGGGGGGTGACAGTGAGTGGATTCTGTGAGTTTGGTGTCGCTGGAGCGTTTCGTCTTGGCATGACAGGGGCAGGAAGGGGTGGAAAAATGACCAAAAATGAAACTTTGACACCTCATAACTCTGAGACGTTTGGTTTAATCTGGCCCAAATTTGCTATGCAGCTTCCTGTGGTAAGGTGCTACAAACCTGGAAGAGCCTATCTCTCAAAGACCTTCCATCTGTTAGTTGTTTTTGGACCGGTTATTAGGTTTGACGGCACAGCACGGCTTTCTCTCGGCCCCTGGGGCAGATAGGGACCCCAAATTACCAGGGCCTGCTCTACTCGCACCCTAGAAACCGTGCGGTTTGATATCTCTAAGTTAAGTAGAATCTTTACTGGTGTCTCTTTGGGCCTGGTGGGGCTCCATGAAGCCTAAATCCTTGAGCTAGGGTTGGGATCTTTGGTCAGGCTCATCCCAGAGGGCTGATTTTCACAAATGTCATTCGGGGGGGTGACAGTGAGTGGATTCTGTGAGTTTGGTGTCGCTGGAGCGTTTCGTCTTGGCATGACAGGGGCAGGAAGGGGTGGAAAAATGACCAAAAATGAAACTTTGACACCTCATAACTCTGAGACGTTTGGTTTAATCTGGCCCAAATTTGCTATGCAGCTTCCTGTGGTAAGGTGCTACAAACCTGGAAGAGCCTATCTCTCAAAGACCTTCCATCTGTTAGTTGTTTTTGGACCGGTTATTAGGTTTGACGGCACAGCACGGCTTTCTCTCGGCCCCTGGGGCAGATAGGGACCCCAAATTACCAGGGCCTGCTCTACTCGCACCCTAGAAACCGTGCGGTTTGATATCTCTAAGTTAAGTAGAATCTTTACTGGTGTCTCTTTGGGCCTGGTGGGGCTCCATGAAGCCTAAATCCTTGAGCTAGGGTTGGGATCTTTGGTCAGGCTCATCCCAGAGGGCTGATTTTCACAAATGTCATTCGGGGGGTGACAGTGAGTGGATTCTGTGAGTTTGGTGTCGCTGGAGCGTTTCGTCTTGGCATGACAGGGGCAGGAAGGGGTGGAAAAATGACCAAAAATGAAACTTTGACACCTCATAACTCTGAGACGTTGGTTTAATCTGGCCCAAATTTGCTATGCAGCTTCCTGTGGTAAGGTGCTACAAACCTGGAAGAGCCTATCTCTCAAAG